>NC_136808.1:21541980-21619480 GCF_951216825.1 Electrona antarctica
TGCCCCGAGGAGCTCCTATCCTGGAGGAGACCTGTGCCCCGAGGGGCTCCTATCCTGGTGGAGACCTGTGCCCCGAGGGGCTCCTATCCTGGAGGAGACCTGTGCCCCGAGGGGCTCCTATCCTGGAGGAGACCTGTGCCCCGAGGGGCTCCTATCCTGGAGGAGACCTGTGCCCCGAGGGGCTCCTATCCTGGTGGAGACCTGTGCCCCGAGGGGCTCCTATCCTGGTGGAGACCTGTGCCCCGAGGGGCTCCTATCCTGGAGGAGACCTGTGCCCCGAGGGGCTCCTATCCTGGTGGAGACCTGTGCCCCGAGGGGCTCCTATCCTGGAGGAGACCTGTGCCCCGAGGGGCTCCTATCCTGGAGGAGACCTGTGCCCCGAGGGGCACTTCTTCTAGTTTCTCTCTGTATTTCCTCTGTTTTCAGCGGCGGATTAACCCTTCGTGGAGCCCTGTCTCTGGCTCTGTTTCTCTCCGTCTCTCTGTCAGTTTCAATTCAATCGGGCTCCATTGGCATGGGAAACATACGCTTGCTTTGCCAAGCACGTGTGAATAAAACAAAATAAGAAATGTACAGTATGTACGGTTAAGGATACAGCATAGCCCTACTAGAGTAAGTAAATGTATAAACAGAGATGTGTAAGTAGGTCTATTTAAATCAGGCCGGTGCACCGTGCTCTCTCTCTCTCTCAAAGCTGCCTGAGTATGAGCATCTCTCTCTCTCTCTCTCTCTCTCTCTCTAAGTGTAACTTTGGGACCATCCTAAGAGCACACTGAGGGGATTAAATGGACAGTGGGAGAAAGCTGACATTAGCATAAAGGCTGTTTGTGTGTGCCTACTCAACAGTATATTCACTCCCCGTTATCTGTGGCGTTATTATGACACGTGCTCAGACGAGCAGGCTGCAGCTGTGGCTTTATCACACATCATGTGTATGGGCTGTCTGCACGGCAGGAACACTGAATCACAAGGTCTGTCACGCCACACACACACACACGCACACGCACACGCACACGCACACGCACACGCACACACACACACACACACACACACACACACACACACACACACACACACACACACACACACACACACAACACACACACACACACACACACACACACACACACACACACACACACACACATATGAACAAACGCACACGCACGTGCACGTACAGACACAAGCTATCTCTATAAAACAACATGCGCACACACAAAAATGTAGGAAGATGAAGAGATTCGACACTCACACATACGTGAGGTACTGCAGATTAAAGCGTTCAACCCCCACGCGCGCACGCACGCACGCACATACGTTCTATATGCTACAAGCCCACAAAAATGCACAGCACAGCATTGTATTCAAGTTAATGTTGATGTATACTTGAGAACTCCAGTTTAACGTGTTATGCGGTCACAACATTTCAAATCAATTTGTGCTAGTCACGTAAAAAAACAAAACAAAGGCAATTCAGTTTCCAAGTAGGCCTATATCACAGTTCCCTTCAGTGCCTGTAATGGATGAATGAATGAAAATGTTGCAGTATAAAAGTTTTGAGCCGGCCAAGCTTGACAGAAAGCACTCAGAGAGGAATATAAGTGGACCGCCAGACCATTTAACAGCACAGTTTAACCTTTAGAGGTTAATGCATTAAGGAATGAACAACAGCACACAGAATTATATCCGTTCCACGAACACTGTTGATTTTGACAGAACATTTTTATTAGGTTTTAGTCATAGTCTTTTCTGAAATTCCATTTAGTTTTAATTTCATATTTTAGTCATCTGAAACAGAACACAACCAAACATAAAATGACTTGTCTTTCAGTTCTACTGGATCTCTTCTCCACTAATGCCTCCCTAAAATTTTAGTCTAGTTTTTATTTGACAAAATTGTCTGTTTATTTAGTCTTAGTCGTAGTCATAATGTTTTTATTTTCGTTTTATTTAGTTTTAGTGAGAAAAGGTAGCCGAACATTTTTCGGCATAGTTAGACGAAATCAACGCTAATATGCCACCAGACAGTGGCCTTGTGGTTAGACTGTCTGGCCTGCAACTGGGAGGTCCGGGTTCGATCCCCAGCCGGGTCATACCAAAGACTGTAAAAATGGGAACCAATGCCTCCCTGCTTTAGCCTGGGTAAACCCCTCCCCCCTCGCCAGATTTGCATTCTGCCTCCTGGCAGAATGAAATGTTGTCCAGCAGGGGGAGTGGGTTTACCCAGGCTATCCCTGCTTGGCACTCAGCATCAAAGGTTAATCAAATGATTCCCGAGCGTGGCACGGCTGCAGCTCACCACTCCAAGAGATGGGTCAAATGCGGAGAACAAATTTCACTGCGGTAACGTGTGCGACAAATCGTACGACTTTGACTTTGATATAGAATGATAGAACATGTAACAACATGCCTGCAATAATTCAATGTTAGAGCCTTTTATTAGAACTGACACCTTTCACTTCCATCTTAGCCAGCAGTGTTTGAGTGGTAAAGATGCAGAAAACCACTCTAAATATGTCGTTCCCACAATTTAAAGCTGCCTGAGCAGCACACACACACACACGCACACACGCACACACACACACACACACACACACACACACACACACACACACACACACACACACACACACACACACACACACACACACACACACACACACACACACACACACACACACACACACACACACACACACACACACACACACCTCAGCACTGTTCTTGAGATAATCTGAACGTGACCCAACAGTGAACTGGAGAAGAATGGAGCGGGGAACACTTTCTATGACCTCCAATGTGCCAATTCCATGCACAGCATAATCAATGGAATGGAATGCAGTGACCGGAGTTGCTTAAACCAGTGCAACGCCTCTCAATCACCCACAATGTGCCACATTGTAAAGGCTTATTAGCCAAAGAACTGCCTCCTGATGCAAGTTTGCAAGGGCATGCGTTCAAATCCTGGCTAGTGTCAAATTAGCGTGTGAATTGTAGGCTTTATAGCAAGGTTTACCCTTCCAATTTGAGCATTTTTGCCTTCAAGGTAAGGTCTATCTGAGTCTGTGCATGCACTGAGGCATATATTGTTTCAAATATGATGGGAGGACTAATTCTTGCTCAAAAGCCCAAGAAGAATATGATAATTACATCAGTGAGTTGAAAACATTCCAGTCATTTTAAAAGCAGTCAGGGCCATCATGTCTGTTTCAAACACTAGGATCAATTTGAGGGCAAATCAGGACAAGCAGGAACTTATAATTCACCCTTTGTCAAGTCCCGCCCCTAGTTGTGCCCCTCTTCGCATCCATTGGTTGCCGTATCGTGGTTGGACAAAAATCCTTTCTCTCCATCCATTACCATTGAAATAACGTGTTTTTCAGTTGCTTCGTATTGATATTCTGTGCATTCAATTCTTATATTAAACTTGGTGTCAGTAAAACAAACATCACAGGTGCAGCATGGTGACTGGGCATATGTTTGTTTTTAGTTTTTTCCAAAAATGCAAATTCAACATAAACAAGGTGGAACCAGGGCGGAACAAGGCAGAAAGAGCATGGTTTTAGTCAGTTAGGGACCAATCAGAAGGCTGACAAACGGTGAAATTGGTATAACCAACTGAAATTCAACGAAAATTGCTCTCCATTTTAATTATTATTTTTTAATCACAGGTATCACTCTGATATGTGCAGAAATTAAAACCTTTTTCTGTCAAATTAAAAGCATGCTCTTCACACACATGCCCCAGAGCATTGGTTTGGGCCGGCGTCCTCGCCATTGTCAGACATCATACACATCGTGTCACTAACAGATCAGTTTTTTTCCAACTAAACAAATGTTTGAACACCATAGTAGGCTACCATAGTACAATTGGATTCACCACACCATGGGGGACCGGGCCTTCTGCTCAGCTGCTCCTCGGCTGTGGAATGCCCTCCCCGACCACCTGAGAGCTTTTTAGCTGCTTAGGTGTCCACATGTTTTAATTGTTTTTATTCTTATTTTTCTTTTTAAATATTTCTGCTTGTAGCACTTTGAGATTTGTTTCAAATGTAAAGTGCGTTATAAATAAAATGTATTATTATTATTATTATTATTATTATTATTATTATTATTATTATTATTATTATTCAGTTTTTCGTTTCTTTTTTTATGTTTTCCTATAATTAGAAAATAATATGGATCTGGTTCACTGACTTTCTATTTGACTATTACATATTTCTAACAGAGATCATGAGGACTGTAATATGGTCTCTATAGACAAACAGAAGAGCCTGCATCGGCCGCCTGTCTGACACACATGACCACAAGCCAAGACCTCGTCGTCATCCATCATAATAAAATAACCAAAGAGACAGAGAGAGGGCGGAGGGGGGTGGGGGGGTGGCGTTCCTACTTCCCAGGAGTAACCCTGCGGTGGAAACAGTGGTGGAAAAAGTACTGTATTTGAGCGGTGCACACCGCACCAATGTCTGGCTTTGTGGGTTCCCATGTCCGTTTGTATGTTTGAGGGGCGACTCACACGTTCGCATCTAGCATACAACATTGATGCATGCTAGATGTATGAAAGGGTTTGTTTACATCTTGCCCGAATGCATTTCCAATGGAAGTCACATGGTTTGACACAACATTTGTGTTGTACGGCTTTCGGCTGTGTTTCGACTGCCCCCCACCCCCTCATACAACACAAATGTTGTGTCAAACCATGCGACTCCCATTGGAAATGCATTGTCCCTATACGAACAGTCGTAAAGGAATGTGAATCCCTACTCTCCTTCAAAACCTCTCTCAAAGAGAAGTTTAAAAAGCTGCAATTAAAAACTGGCCCAGTAAAAACTCAAAGTCCCCCCACCCCCCTTTACTGTAAATATTTTTTTCTTTTGGTTTCTAACCTTTTATGATGTTTTTTTATTTTTGATTGATTGACATTAAATGTTCTGATGAATTGAAAATGGAGGACCCCAATGGAAACAAGCGCAGTGCTTTTAATCCTCTTAGTAGACCTTGCATTGAACTGGGCTTCCCTGCGCTTATTCTACAAACTTAATTAATAGTTTTCAATCAATCTGTTAAGCTCATAAGCAGAACCCCCCCCCCCCCCCCCCACACACACACACACACACACACATGTATAATTTTCCCCTATTAAGGATATGAAGGGAGAATTCACCCCTTCCTGAAAATGTTTTCGGCCCTAATAACAGATTTATGGATTCATGATGTCACTTGTCTCCATAATATGGCAGAGTTTCTGCCCCAATTCTCCAAACTCCATTGAAGTTCTGTGAAAAGTACAGAATATTCTTCCTGTGGGCTACTGGCAGCGCGCGCACGCACAAGAAATGTGGCAATGATCAGTGGTTTGTGAGATTATCCCCGGATAGACAAACATCCTCTTCTTCCAGAAGGCTAGTCGCCCCATAGAAGCCACGCCGTAAAAAATAGATAAATAAATAAATGTGACATATCTGCGTCCTCCTTATGCAAATATCAGCCAGACTATCACTTTTGAAACTAGCCGATCAAGCTTGTAGATCTGCTACATTTTATAACTTGAAACGGAACATTCTGCATAATGAGTACTTTCTACTTTGATGTACTGTAGATGTAGATGATGATTTTGATGCTATTACTTTTGTACTTTTATTCAAGTACATTTAGAATTCCAGACTTTTACTTACAGAGTATTACTATATTGCAGTATTGATACTTTTACTCAAGTATAACATTTGAGTATACTTTTTCCACCACTGACCTCAAGTGATGTGTAAAGATGGCCAGGAGACTAGGACACAGGAATTAGAGAGGTTGGGGAGAGAAGAGAGAGAGAGAGGGGGGAGAAGTCCTCATCTACACTCCAATGAAAGGCCAATGGTTGCTCTCTACTAGATGTGGAACAAAACTGCAGGCTAGGACAGCACTGTCGGCCGCCAGTAGGCCTGACCACTCTGGGGAGGGCGGGAGGGAGAGAGAGACAGAGAGAGAGAGAGAGAGAGAGAGAGTCCACCCTGCACTCTGTCATTTACAGATGCGGAATGTGGCAGTCAGCCCTGAACACTAATTACAGACCATCTCTCTCTCTCTCTCTCTCTCTCTCTCTCTCTCTCTCTCTCTCCCCCCCGCCCCACTTCCCTCTGTCTCTGTCAGGGCCAGTCAACCAGAACCAGACTTACCCAGAATGCTTTGCTTCTATACCTTCAGTCTCTCTAAGCACAAATGCAGGGCAGTACCCACTACAAGGGCAGTACCCACTACCAGGGCAGTACCCACTACCAGGGCAGTACCACTACCAGGGCAGTACCCACTACCAGGGCAGTACCCACTACCAGGGCAGTACCCACTACCAGGGCAGTACCCACTACCAGGGCAGTACCCACTACCAGGGCACCCACTACCAGGGCAGTACCCACTACCAGGGCAGTACCCACTACCAGGGCAGTACCACTACCAGGGCAGTACCCACTACCAGGGCAGTACCCACTACCAGGGCAGTACCACTACCAGGGCAGTACCCACTACCAGGGCAGTACCCACTACCAGGGCAGTACCACTACCAGGGCAGTACCCACTACCAGGGCAGTACCCACTACCAGGGCAGTACCCACTACCAGGGCAGTACCACTACCAGGGCAGTACCCACTACAAGGGCAGTACCCACTACCAGGGCAGTACCCACTACCAGGGCAGTACCCACTACCAGGGCAGTACCACTACCAGGGCAGTACCCACTACCAGGGCAGTACCCACTACCAGGGCAGTACCCACTACCAGGGCAGTACCCACTACCAGGGCAGTACCCACTACCAGGGCAGTAGGCTACCCACTACCAGGGCAGTACCCACTACCAGGGCAGTACCACTACCAGGGCAGTACCACTACCAGGGCAGTACCCACTACCAGGGCAGTACCCACTACCAGGGCAGTACCCACTACCAGGGCAGTAGGCTACCCACTACCAGGGCAGTACCCACTACCAGGGTGCCCCTTTAACTCTTGAGAGCATAAAATATCTGAGAGGCTAAATGTCATCAAATGGTGGTCTGTGGCTTAAATGTATAATAAATAATGGACATTGATATGAAAAGGGTTGAAAAACATTGCTGCAGCATGTTGTTTAGACACATGAGACATGCCAGGTTTGACTTAAAGCTGGTATTAATTTACACTTAATTGTTTTCTTTGGCAAAAACGAGCAGTCTCAGTCCAAAAATGCAGATTACCGGGTGCACGGCTCACTAATAATCATTGTAAAAGAGAGATATAGCCAGCACTCAAGTCCAAGTCCATTGTGCAGCACGGACAGACAGACAAAACACGTACGCATTTCGGCGTCAAGCCTTCCTCAGTGTACTATTTACTTTACCATTAACCTAACCCTAACTAATTTGTTGACTATGACTCATGCCACTTAGTCCGATCTTGCACTTTGTGCGTGCAGTTATGGATATGAGCGTTTGCTAAATGCTTAAGTTGTAATCAGGTCTTAATAATCATCATAATTGTAAAGCCTGCGGTACATCTTAACCATTATTTTCCAATGGTCCATGAAAATAGCTTACTCTAATTAATTCATGAATTAATGAATAACATTAGGCGTAATGAGTTAATGATTGAGACGTAGCCTATTCCCAGTTTTGGTAGAAAGACTACACTTAACTTTCCCACCAGCAAGTTAGCAATCCATGGCATAATTCTGAGAATTAAATTAACCTGATAGTTGATTAGCAAGTGCATTATTATTGATAAATGATTAAAAAAAATATGTCAGATTTTACTAAGCCCCTCCCCCCCAAAACCGTGAGGCATAATCTTCCGTTCTTACCTCATGCTGGTCACGCTAAAGTCTCTCTAGAAGCATTTATATTCCAAATGAGATGCATGCTGAAGTCAGAAATGAAGAACATTGCACCTTTGGTCAAAACCACGGAGAGCTCCCTAGTTTTAGAACTATGAGCCGCAAACAAGGAAGTGAACGGCAGCGCGCATGCGCGAAACACAAGGAGTACGGTGCAGAAGGAAAGGCCTCAATGAAAAAGCCCTAAAGACGTGTATACCTACACGTCCAAGGCCTCCTGCGGTTTAATTATAGAAAGGCATAATTAGTGTTAAAATTGAGTCAATAGCCAAATATCAGTGTTGTAAACGTAACTGTCCTCACGATTTTATACAACGATTCAATTCCGTTCCATTCTATGATGGATCTTGATGCATCTCAATTTCCTACATTACTGCACATTGCTAATAATGGTTGGTAAATTATTAATGAAAAGCAGTCAGTCAATACTCAAAAACATAAATCATGCGTTGCATTACAACATTACAAGTGTGTACCCTGTAGGTTTTTTTACATAGCAGAACAAAGGCAGGGGCACTTCACAAACCGAGTACACAGTAAATTCCTAATTGTTCATTTAAGTCTAATATATAGATATAGATATAGATATACATATATGTGGGGTGAGCTTGTAGATCTACTATTTTCAATTGTGACCTTGTAGATCGGTGTAATCTTACTGTGTAGTAAAACTGAGAAATGTGCCCAGGTGTCCACATTCAAAATAAATACAGGGTGTATTTGTAATGACTTCTCACTCTCAGTCATAGTGTTGTTTGGGCACAGTTTGCAATGTGACGTTGCTCCTGAAAGCAATTGGAAAATCAACAATAATTTAAAAGTTAGCAGGCTATATTTGATAATGTAATGTCACTGCATCGATGTGTAATCGTGCACATGGCGATGCATGCCGTTTAATAAATATAAAATATATTCTTGGGTGGGCTGCCAATTTCAAACAATCAGTTGCTTTGTCGCAGATCAAACCGGCAATAATCAACTTAGTCAACTAAGTACACGGTCGTAGTCAATGGGCTAAACATGCAAGACCAACGGTATGGTTTCTCTTCCAGCGGAGTGTTTCCAGTCAGTGTGACAAGTGGATGACAAGTAACAACTGCAGCTGCAAGGTAGAATACTCACATCCACTGCAGCAGGTGACATCATGACATGCCTGCAGGGTACGAGCATGTGATGTGCGGCGCGTTGTCTTGTAGCTAAGCCTATCCGTCTCAATTTTGTTCATTCCACCTTCCCTCTGCTGCCTGTCTTCATTCATCTATATTTATCCTACCCACTCTCTCCCTCGTTTAGTCCATCCATCTTTATACCATCTCCTCACCATTTCTTTTTTTTTCAGCCCCAGACACACAGACACACTGCTACCCTGGCATGGCCCAGGTATGGGTGTGTGCTGTGAGGACATACACTCAGGTAAGCGTGTGCATGTAAGGCACTGGTTACCAAAACACTGGGTTGGGATCCCAAGGTTGAGTATATATTTTTGTTTCCTACATTTTGTTTTTAATTATTACTATTTCAAAACATTTTCAAAAAACATTCACAAAAAAAGCAACCAAAATAACGCATGAATTAAAAACAAAGTTTGATGATTTTTTTTCCCAGTAATTGCATGAAATTTCACGACAAATCTAAGAAATGACATAAATTAGAAAACAAATATTTATAGTTAAAATAGCCGATCTACAAGCTTACAATGCATACATTGTAAAAAATTGTCTTTTGGGTCATGGTCTAAAAGATTTGGGAACCACTGATGTCAGGTACCCTGAAATGCGCACGCGCTCACACACACACACACACACACACACACACACACACACACACACACACACACACACACACACACACACACACACACACACACACACACACACACACACACACACACACACACACACACACACACACACACACACACACACACACACACACACACACGAATAATTAAGTAAATAAATACATGAATAAATAAATGATAATAAATAAATAAATGAATTAATTAATAAATGATAATAAATTAAATGAATGATAAATACATGGATAAAAAAATTAGCCATTACCCCAGGTGAAGGAGTTTAAGTATCTCGGGGTCTTGTTCACGTGTGAGGGGAGGACGGAGAAGGAGATCAGTCGGAGAATCAGAGCGGCAGGGGCGGTATTGCAGTCGCTGTACCGCACAGCCTGAATGCAAAGCTCTCTGTCTACCGAGCTCCCGTTCTTACTCTCACCTATGGTCAGGAAGTCTGGGTCATCAAAAGAATAAGGTCACGGATACAGTTCAGTCACACGAGAGAGTCGCTGCTTCTTCACTAGGAAAGGAGCCAGCTTAGGTGGTTCGGGCATCTGGTTAGGATGCCTCTCAAGCGTCTCCCTAGGGAGGTCCCACTGGGAGGACACCTCGGGGCAGACCAAGGAACGCCTGGGGATCCCCCAGGAGGACGTCACGAATGTTGCTCTGGAGAGGGAAGTCTGGAGCGAGCCGACTATGGATAAGCGGTTGAAGACGGATGGATGGAAATACTGATAAGAGGTAATACAGTACAGTAGGTAGAGAATGTTCACATTGGAGACTGTACAGAGACTGTGGGTGATGAGCAGCTCTTTAACATTCTGTAAGATTGCATTATGGTTTCAATGGGCTTACATGCTATACTTTGTATGACTATGAAGCTTTCATTTCCCCCTGGTGATCAATACAGTTAAATATAATATAATCAAATCTAATTTAGCATAGACGACACAGTAACTTGCTTGTCTTGCTGTCATACCTCATTTTATGTTTTTTCCTGACGTGACCGAAACGTTGCTTCTCTCTCGATAAATGTGCATGCAGTTTGGCAGTGTGTGGGCGTTATTATTCTATTATTGATGTGCACACACGTACATTTGCCTACGCACCTGCTCTTAAGCTTTTCTCAACACCCCGTGTGCATTACAACAGAGAATTGGCTTTCTTCACTCCTTCCTTCCTCCCCACACACACAAACAGGTATTTAGATAGCCATAAATCACAGAGAAGAAACATCACATTCCTCCTTTCTCACTCAATGTTTCTCTCTGTTGTATTATTATGTGTTATTATCTCACTGTCACGTGCATGTCTTCCCAGTGGGCCACAGCACAGGACCATGTTTCAAAAGAGAGCAAATAGTCAATGACTGAACCATTGCCACAGTAGGACAGCATTGACTACCTGAGAATTTAAATAACTAAGTAGATTTACTTAAGTAGTGTACTTAAGTACAATTTTGAGGACGTGTCACTTTTTGACACGTCATCGGATCGGGCAACAAGCGCTCCAAGGCTCTAGAGCGATGCGAACGGTTTTGTTATCATTAATCTCCGTCCTATTTATCAATCTCCGTGTTGGGCACTTGACCATGACCTTGAACTTGGACGGAGAACTCCGCCCTGGGCCTCCAAGGTGTTAACCACTTCAGCCCGATCAGCCATTTGAAAATTGCCGATCTTAAAGCTCATAATGCATTGCTATGCGACGCATTGTGATCTTGTAGATTTGCTATTTTCAAAAGATTTGTATACATTTTTTTAAAACTTGGGAAATGGGACCTTCTGCATAAGGAGTAATTTTACTTTTGCACTTAAATTTTGATACAAATACTTTTGCACATTTACTCAAGTACATTTTGAATTCCTGACTTGACTAACAGGGAATATTTCTACATTGCAGTATTGATAATTTACTTGAGTAAAATGTTGCAGTAGGCCTACACTTCCACCACTGTTGACTACACATCCACTTCCACCACTGCTGACTACACATCCACTTCCACCACTGTTGACTACACATCCACTTCCACCACTGCTGACTACACATCCACTTCCACCACTGTTGACTACACATCCACTTCCACCACTGTTGACTACACATCCACTTCCACCACTGTTGACTACACATCCACTTCCACCACTGTTGACTACACATCCACTTCCACCACTGCTGACTACACATCCACTTCCACCACTGTTGACTACACATCCACTTCCACCACTGTTGACTACACATCCACTTCCACCACTGCTGACTACACATCCACTTCCACCACTGTTGACTACACATCCACTTCCACCACTGTTGACTACACATCCACTTCCACCACTGTTGACTACACATCCACTTCCACCACTGTTGACTACACATCCACTTCCACCACTGTTGACTACACATCCACTTCCACCACTGTTGACTACACATCCACTTCCACCACTGTTGACTACACATCCACTTCCACCACTGCTGACTACACATCCACTTCCACCACTGTTGACTACACATCCACTTCCACCACTGCTGACTACACATCCACTTCCACCACTGCTGACTACACATCCACTTCCACCACTGTTGACTACACATCCACTTCCACCACTGCTGACTACACATCCACTTCCACCACTGTTGACTACACATCCACTTCCACCACTGTTGACTACACATCCACTTCCACCACTGCTGACTACACATCCACTTCCACCACTGTTGACTACACATCCACTTCCACCACTGTTGACTACACATCCACTTCCACCACTGTTGACTACACATCCATGCAAATCATCTACTTCATGCATTTCGTTCCACCTGATTTACTCTGCTTATCTTTTAGGCAGACACTATTGATCATGCACTGCAGAAGGCGTTGCCATGTGCGTGCTTGCATGCGTGTTGCAATCTGTGTGTGTGCATGTGCGCGCACGCGCGTGAATGCACTTATGTTTACTCTTGCAAAAAGTGTTACAAACATAATAACACAGACAGGGCTCTGACTAAGGCCTAATTGTCACTTTGTCTGTCTGTTAAAAACAGGTCATGAGCTGTAATAAGCTAGAATAATAATAGTGTGGAGATGCCCCCTCACCCCCACCACACACACACACACACACATACACACACACAAGCACGCGCAATGTCATAAAGCTCTCAATTCAGTCACAACACCATCTGGCTGGCTAAGCAGTTCTGTCACTCGCTTGTTACTAAAACAGCACTGTTTGTAATAATAATAATAATAATAATACTTTTTTGCATTACGACGGGTTTGGGCACAGCCCAGATTGAAACATAACTCTTCAAATTTACAATTATGGTTTTCACGTACAGCAAAACGTGCCTATTTCTGTACAGTTAGGGGGTTTCTGGTTGGCTGTGATTTATTCACTGAGAACTTGCCCTGTCATTCGTGTTGAGTCGTTTCTTTGTTTCTCGTACACCTTTCGCCATTTTGTTGTCGTGTGAAAACATGGCAACGGCATTTTGCACTTTTTTCACAATTTTTTTAACTCTGTTTTTTTTCACCCAGTGTCAATTGTCTAATGTAATCCTGGACGCTACACTCCCTCTGCCAACCTGGGGAGAGCAACGGACTGACCTCATGCTTCCTTCACTGCATGAGGAGTCCAAGCCACTTCTTTTCACCTAACAGGGGGGAGTTTCCCCGGTTGGACATAGCGCGGATGAATCAGAATCAACTTTATTGTCACATCACAGTTTTACAAGTAAAAGAGTGGTTGAAAGTTATTTTTGTGCATAGTTCCCAGAAATACAATAATGAGAAGAAATGAGAAGAAAGTACAACTTTCTGTTGTACTTGTACAACAGAAACAGCTTGTTTCACATGTTGTTTTTCCACATATAAATGTAGGCCCACACATAGTACCTGATTATATATATACTGTGTGTGTGTATATACAGTATATATATATATATATATATATATATATACACATATATAATTCAAGGTGCAACGTTATTCACGGTGCAACATTATTGCACCGTCCCCCGCCCCCGCCCCCCCCCTTTTCCCCCCCCGCCCCCCCCCTTTTTTCCCCTCACTGTATATATTTCTTTTCCCTTTTTACCTCCTTTTTGATGAATTCCTGTTCTGTCTATAGAAGTGTCTATTTGTACGTCTCTAAATGTTTTGATGATTTGAACATGGTGGACCCTGTTGGAAACAAGTGTAATGCTTAATTGGGTCGTCCACTCACAGTTAACAGCCTTTGTATTGAGTTTGTGCTTGAAATGTACTGTAATTCTGCAAACTGTTAATAAATTCTTCAATCAATCAATCAATTCAATTGGTGCGTAGTCCGCAGGTGGTTCAACGAAGAGCCAAAGTCCAGGTCAACTATTCCTGGTATAATCCACAGTAGGTTCAGGAAGAGCAAAAAAAGAAGGAAGGAACACGTTATTCCAACCAGTTCCTTTCCTCTCCATCAAGTGCCCAGGCTGCCCAGGGGGAGGCAGTATAGAGACCACGACTCCTGCATGTTATTTGCGAGGGTACCTCACTACCTCCCCTAGGGGACACAGGGAGAACATGCAAACTCCACACAGAAAGGCCCTTTCGCCAACCCCGCCTCAGGTATGGGCACTGATGACGTGGAGGAGAGAATATATGACCCCAGCTGGAATCGAAACTAGGACCTTCTAGCTGTGAGGCAACAGCGATATCGCTTGCGCCACCGCGCAAAATGACGCTTATGATTGTGATAACTAACTAAGCAGACTTGAGCCACGAGAGGAACCGCCGAACGAGAGCTCAGGTGAGCGAGTCGCCGTGCCAAACGTTGCAAAGTCTGATTCAGCCGACTCAGCGGGGTCCGAGTTATGTCCCGACAGCATCGTAAATCTTCATCCTCCACTAGTCTATATACATGGGTCAGACCACTGATTCTGGACAGCCGCATATCTGTCTGACTTCATGCACCGGTCCGCACTCCCTCGGGTACTCAGTTCACAATGACCTGACTTACAGTAACTAACATGTACAAATACATACTTTCACTGGTGGTACACTTGCAGAGTACTGCATGCTAAGGTGGACCATACTGTCCATACAGACATATCGTGGAGGAAAAAGTGCTTATGTTTATGCTGCTGGCTGGTTTTAGAAATCATGCAGAAGAATGTGTACGTAAACAGCTGACAGGGTGTTGACATGGATCTTCTTCACACAATTTCCTAGCAACAATAGACTGAGTGTAATATATATTTCTTAGGTTGAAACCATCTAAAGTGAAGGTGGAGGAACCGGTAGAGCGGTTGCTGTCAAAGCCAGTCAACATTATGTCCCCGTTCCTCTCCTCCTCGTCATCATCTCTCGCCCCTTCATCACCTCATCAGGACCTCTCCCCGTTCCTCTCCTTCTCTTCAACATCATTCCCAGAGGCGTAATTTCAGAAAGAAATAGGCGGTGGGCCGGTGGCAAAAACAATAGTTACCACCACTTAAGCCCCATTTCTAAAATAACTAAAATAGTTGATCTACAAGCTCTAAACACGTCCCCAAGTGATGCGTTGAGAGCTTGTAGAAGATCAACTATTTGCCTAGAATGACATTCCCAAAATTGTGTTAATTCCCAAATGTGGTTAATAATTGAATGGTTGCATACAATTAAAGGCTTATCTAAACGTATCACACTCATCACATGTGGATGGATAGATGAAATCAGATTAATCTGCAAAACAAAAATCCGAGTCGTGGTCAATATGCACAAAATAACTGAATTTGAGGTTAAATGTGAAGACTATAGAGTACCAACGTCACTCGCTCATCGCCTGGTTTGCGGAAGTAATTTCTCTATGGAGAGTAACATTGGGTCATCTTAATCGTCTCATATAAGCATTGTGGTCCAAAAAGACATTTCGTCAGACGTTGGGTGCTCTATACGGGGTGCCAATTGCAATCCCCTGCAGACGCACCAAATGACACCCCTGCTCTTTCCCCATTTCCTCGTTCCTCTTCTTCTCATCAACATCTTTCCACATTCCCTGGTTCACCCAAATTGCCTTCACATTGCCCCATTCATCTTGTCCTCATCATCAACATCTGTCTCTATAGATCTTCTCCTCCTCCTCCTCATCAACATCTCTCAGGGGTGTCATTTGGGCCATTAGGGGATGGCAATTACCACCCCCCCTATAGTCTTCACATTAACACCTTCACACCTCAACCATTAATGTAATTTTGGGAATGTCATTATAGGCGAACACTTTCAAACATTTTCCCTTTTCGCCCCCAAACAAATAGCGAAAAAGAAAAATCCCAGCCCCCATTTCTTTCTGAAATTACACCTCTGCTCCCTATATTCTTCTCCTTCTTGTCAACATCTCTCCCCATTTCACCGTTCCCCTCCTCCTCATCTACGTCTCTTCCCCGTTCCCTCGTTCCGCGCTGCTCTCGACATGTTGGAGGCAGGAGGAGCAAACACATCCACGCTCCCAGCCTTGAACCCGTCTGACATTCACACACATAGGGGGTATATGGCAGTAACGGAGACATGAATATGCATGAACAAAATGCATGTGTGTGCACGCCCGCGTGTAGAATACAAATGGCAAGCCTGTATCCTACATCATTCATGACATATTAGTTACCTCTCTCTCTACTCACGGGAGAGCTGCAAATACACCCAGTCACTGTGCGTGCGTGGGTGTGTGCGTGCATGCGTGCGTGCGTGCATACAGTGTAGCCTATAGAAAGACATGGCCATTATCAAAGTAACTGAATTTGACAGTTCATTTAGACTACAAGTTACACTGTCTGTTTCAAATATACACACAAAGGCACACACAAGTAATAAAGTACACATGAACGTTTTGTTTTGCATGTGCGTGCGTGCGTGCGTGCGTGCGTGTACTGTATGTGTGGGATGAGTGCAAGTGTGTAAGCCAAAAAAAGTAATCAAATGAGAATAACACAAAACCAAGTGGAACAAAAAATATTTCTCTTTCATTATTTTTCCCACCCAGGTTATCAATCTTTCTTTTATCATTTGCTTGAATGTGGATGACACCAGCACATACATAACACAAGCTTCCTCTCTCTCTCTTTCTCTTTACCTCACCAATTCCTCCCATGCCATGCTACATCTTATCAAGCTCGACTCTTTTATTACCGGGAGCACTTTATGGCCGGTGCAGATAAGAGTGGACAGCATTTCATTAACACGGGTACAACTGCCTCGTTTATCTGCCAGTGAAGAACCAAAACAATGATTTTAATTAATTGCCCAGGGAGGATGATTTACAGGCAATTTTCTCCCAGACATAAATGGGGAGATTGCACTGTCTAAACTTAAACTGTCCCTATTAAGGAATAAGGATATCACAATAATAACACAAATAAAGACAGAGTGGTCTTGAGGTAAAGTGCAAATACGGAGGGACTGGATTTATAGACTAGCTGTCCCTCTGTATCATTCTCTTGCACACATATTCACATACACACCTTCTTCACCACACATATTTTTCCTTTCTCTTCCTTTTTATTTTAGCTAAATATTAAATAAATGTGAGCCTACAGAATAGGCCTAGTCTATGTATGTTCTGATTAATTTAATATGAAGGAATATGAAGGACAGGCAACTAAGGGACTTAATATAAGACCACAAGCACAGTGGCATACAGGCTACGGTCCATCATAGCCTTAGATGCATTTTATAGAATCTGACTTTCATAAATAGCCTACTAAAGCAGTGGTTCTTAACCAGTGGTCCGGGGAGTGGACCACCAGAGGTCTTTGAGGGGGTTCTGTGGTCCCTAGCTAAATGATTTGATGATGATGAGTTAGCCAAATGGACTGTTATAGATCTTTAACTCTGTAAAATTAAACCAAATAAAGGGTCGATTTGTTTCATTTTTCTCTCAATAGGTAAATTATTGTTAAAACATCTGCATTAGCCTATACTTAATTTACAATAAGTCAAGCACAATAATGTAGAATTGTTATTTTGATCAACGTTTGCCTGTTATCTCTCCTATGGTACCAACATCAATACAGCATGGAATTGTGGACAAAATCTTATCCAACAATAACAAAACAAAAGTCTTGGGTCTGAGAGGCTAAATCTCATCGTGGCTCAAATGCAGAAGAATAAAATAATGGACCTTGATATGAAAAGGGTTGAAAACCACTGCTGTACAAAAGTAAATATCAGACTTGATAAAATACATCTATGATGTGATGTGAATTAATACAAAAGGCTATAGGTCCATCATTCACAACATTCACCTGGATGAAGAGCCTGTCTGTCCGTCCGTCCGTTCGTCTGTCACTGCCGGCGGGCGGTGCCGCTATTTGTTTGGCCGGGGTCCCGGTTCGGTGCGGCGCCTCCAGTCCAGTCCAGTCCCTCCCCTATATAGCTGTCCCTAGCTGTCTCTCAATCCCACCGCCGCTCCGCTGCTGACCTTCAGGCGAGATGAGATGAGATGAGATGAGCAGCCCGGGGTGTTATTAGTTGGCTTTGTTTCACATCAACGCACATCTGAGCTGAAGGCACGGTAATCCACTGGCCGCTGCTAAAACGCACAGCACGGAGCGTTTGTTTTGCTTGCAGAGTTGTTGCAGAGACAGCGCAGATTATGTGTGTGCAGCCCGACTGGCGCTGTGCTGTGCTACTGAGATACTTGGAGCCGACCGTTCTCGTTCTGTGGGCAGGACTGGGGGAGCCAGACAGAACGCACACACACACATGCACGCGCGCGCGCGACACACACACACACGCACACATGCACTGATGCACACACGCACAAACACGCAGCCAGCTAGCCACGTTTCAGCTGCCCCCACCTACTACCGTAATACTCAGAGGACATGGCGCAAATATTATATGCATATAGGCTGTTTTTATTATTATTATTATTATTATTATTATTATTATTATTATTATTATTATTATTATTATTATTATTATTATTATTATTATTATTATTATTATATTATTATTATTATTTTTTTATTTTTTTTTATTTTTTTATTATTATTATTATTATTATTATTATTATTTTTACAGTCTATGGTTGGTGAGTAGCCTAGGCTACTCAAAATTCAGAAGTAGCCAAGCGGGCTAAACAGACACATAAATAAAGACACGTTGATAGGTGGATCAAAATTACCGACAATTCAACATTTTAAAATAAAAAACTGGTCCTCTGAGGGAACAAGTGTCAAAATATAGGCCTAGATAATTGGAAAAACATTTAAAAAAGGGATAGAAGAAAAATCTTATTTTGTGTTCTTTTAATTTTTCCTCTTAATTGTATTACCTACCTCCCATCCACCACTTTGAAAACCTGACTGTGGTGGCCCAGGAATTCCCAACCTGTGGGCCAGGGCACACTGGGCTAGGATCTTGCAAGTGGGCCCTCATAAAATGGCATGACCTTAAAATTAAAATAACAAATAAGCCTACCGGTATTATAAAACAAGAACTGATCAATTATCAGTTAATTACCAGTGGCTGCCTTACATCTCCAGAATTGTGCTATGAAATGTAAATATTTTATAAAATTGATCTAATTGATCTACATCCGGTGTGCACGTGAGGACGTGCACAACAGATTTTAATTGCCTTGTATTTGTCACAATGGCACAACCTCTACAGCTGAGGTCTGGTTAGGATGGTTAGGATGTCCCCTCCCCCCTTTCCCTCGTTTATCCTTTTATCCTTTTAACCCTGTACTGTTGTTGTATCTGTTATGTTTTGCTTTGTTTTTTCTTAATAAAGTCTGCTCCTAGTGTTCCTATGTAAAGCGCTTTGGGTATTTAGAAAAGCGCTATATAAATTTGAGCTATTATTATTATTATTTACAATTTGGTGTCAAGCAGGTGGCACTGAATGAGGTAACACATTCGGACCCCCACGCAGCCTACCGCGGGGGACCCCTGTTGGACCCGGCGATCCGCGGACCCTGATGCGTCGTTATCGTGCGAGAGTTATCAGATAGTCCAATAAACAGGCTGTAAACATAAGTCATGGAATCATAAGATTTGGCATATTTTAATGATTGCCCGGGATACTTATCCCAAAATGAATGGTCATGTGATATGCATATGAACAGCAAAGACATAGATGAAAGCAAATACGACCTGTTACATCACGAATCAGATTCGATCATATCAGTCCATGTGGGTCGGGGCGCCCCCTGAAGCGCAGGCCAGAGGGGTCGTCTGTCCTGGAGAATTCTGACGTGTCTCTACTTTTTCAGACACTATATAGAAATCTTTCTGTCTCTCTGTGACCTTGCTTGAGCACAGCTAGGGTGCACACTCTTATAAGTAATGGTAACTGCTTAAAATGTCTACTTTATCCCAACAACCCCCGCGATTTTGACACATGAGAGATGTTCTTTGTACCTGCCAAGCCAATGTAAACACTACAACCGACAGCTGTGCGTGGTGGCTTGGAGAATATGCTACCTGAGAGTGCACAAATATAACCAAATACAAATACAAACAGTCCATTTGTATTTCCATCAGAGTTTATTGTTATAAAAGGGTCCTTTGGTCCTATAGGCTAAGGCTACACTGTCAGTTACAGAGTCACCTCGACAGATGTCTGTTGTTGTTACTGGTAAATCAGCGGGTGTGCTCTGCTTTGCTGCGCGGCGGCGGCACCGCTCGTGCGACTGTTTCGACTATGGCATTAAACGTGTCTTGTTGCGTCCCCCCCCCCCTCTATGGGTTTCGTAGAAAGGCAGCCAATCAGAACTACGCGTCAGTATGACGATATGTCAACTCCCTGTTGAAGTTTTCAGGGGTATTCATAGACCAGTGCTTTTCAAGCCACTGGTAAAAAAGAAGATAAAAACATTGCAGGGACTTTTCTCCTGGGGCCAGTTTAGAATTGCAGCCACCTGTAAAAGTCAGTGTTGGGTCAGCTACATGCATGTAGCTTTACTTGCCCATGGGGTCAGCTACATGTAGCTTAACTTGCCCAACACTGCAGATTGGCCTTTTAATTCACTTTAATAGACCGGTTTTATAATACCGGTAGGCTAATTTGTTATTTTAATTTTAAGGTCATGCCATTTTATGAGGGCCCACTTGCAAGATCCTAGCCCAGTGTGCCCTGGAATTCCTGCGTACGGTTAGTAATGTCAGATTTATTTATTATCAAAACGAGCTCGGGTAAGGTGAGTTGTAAGTATAAGGCCAAGCAGTAGCCTGACCAGTTTGTTCTGGGATGTCTTGACCCTTGTTTTTAGGGCCTTTGAGGTATTATGGTACCATGAGGTGCATGCATAGTCAAAGAAACCTTGAATGAGTGCTCTTGTAGTGTCTTCAAAGTATTCTTACTGACCAGTGAGGAGATCCTGTACAAAAATCGTGTTCTTTTGTTGACTTTTTTGATTACCGGTACATTAGTTGCCATTTCATCACTGCCTCTCTAAGATGGAACCCAGGTAGGTAATTTCATATTTTCTTGTGATAACATTGTCACCCATTTTAACTGTCTTCTAAAGTCTGTATGTTATGCAATGCTCTATTGTTATAATGTGAGTCCTGTACTGTAGGCCTACAGTATGTCCATGTTGTCAATAGACATTGTACTTACCTGAGGCATTGACTTGTCTCATGTCGGGTTGTCAATCCACCACTTGCCAAGCAACATCACTGTAGTAGGCTACATCATTGTTGTGAGCGAGTCAGTAGAATAAAAGAAGAAAAAGACAGTACTCCTCTTTCCAGAGATAAGGGTCATTATGCGATGCCATTTCAGCCGTCCATTTGTAAGGTCAGTTCTTATGTGCCTCACAGTGAGCCAATAAGAGCTAGGTCATGTAAGGTCTGGTTTCGACATCAATCCTAGCTGACTACAATACCGTTTTAACGACAGAGGCTTTGAATGGGGTCAACTATGAGTCCCGGGGGAGCTGTACTAGTTACTAACATGATGATGGATGAACATATAGAGAGCTGTCTCTCTCTCTCTCTCTCTCTCTCTCTCTCTCTCCTCTCTCTCTGTCTCTTTCTCCCTATCAATGTTTCCCACCCCCCCCCCCCCCCCGCCCCCGTACGTCCTGCAAGAAATGCTGATTTTGTCGCTTTCAGGTGTCGCCTGAGTGCGTTACCTTGGACATACTGTAGTGGCCACCATCCTTCTTTCTGACAGCCAATCAATCAGCCATGCAATCAAGTGAAGAGAATACGGTGGAGAAATGTGTGGAATAAGGTGATGCTGGCAGGTCATACGCACTGCCTGCATGGTAAGGCTGCAAGATATATAAAAAATGTACCTTCATCAAGATATCATCATGCAAGCTCTCATCATCAAAGGCATCTCAACTCATATCGTGAGAGACGAGGTACAGAGGTAAATAAATGGCATATTATTATGTATATTTGGGGATTGAGCAATCCCATCGGTAAAGTACAGTGGAGTGGATATCATAGTATAAATATAAATACATATAAGGCACCCAAAGCAATGATGACAGACAAGTCTGCATGTTATTCAGCACAAAGTACATGTTACAACATTGTACAGTAGGTTTAATCCAGAGCGCACACAAGCAGGCAGCAGAAGGTGGGATAATGCAGTTCCTGCTGGGTGCTTCTTAAATACCAGCCCTATCAAATAGACAGGCTCAAATCTATTCTTACCTAGGCTACCATCCATAAAGGATGAGCATCCTGCCTCCATCATCAGAATTCATGCAGTCCTAATAACTAACATGCAGGTTTGTGATGGACATTTTCCTCAAACTATCCAACTACTTACAAAATAAGTGGTGAATAATATGACCATATAAACACTAATATGGTAGTCCAGTAGACATGATGGAGAACACAGGCTGTGTTGTTAAAGAGGGAGAGTGGTTAGTCCTCATCCCTTTGTACTTTATTTTTATGTTATTAAGTGGAAAGCTGAGAGGGAAGGTAGATGGAGCAATGTGTAACCTCAAAAATGTCCATTATTATTACCCATTATTTCGATGGCCATCTCTGTACTTTTGTCTACTCCACTTTGTACTTCTCTTTCTTCACTTTCTATAGTGATTCACTGATTGCTTTTAACTTTTAAAAGCATTAAAGACAATCAGACAGTGAAAAGAAATGTCATATTGACATCATCCAGCGGCCATTAAAAATAGACAAGGCTCAGACAGATTTTTCAAGGCCCATCTTTACTTGAATCACAGACCTTTAGCCCAAGTGTCATTGTCTGGTCATTGTGACATACTGTATGTACAGATATCATAATGTAAAGGAAAGAAGAAGTCTGCACACCGTTTTGTAAGCTCCCCAAAAACTTGAATTACCACGGCGGACAAAAACACACCATGTTTCGGCCTCTGTGGCCTTCGTCAGGTATGCAGATATCATAATGTTTCACCATTTTTAATATAGCATGTCAAGCGAAACAGTTATGAAGCAATCTCATAGTCTGTGTCCATCTGTCTCATAAACATAAACGTAATAGAGATGACTGCTGATGAAAAAATAAACCCTACATGTTTTTTATTTTGTTTGTTTTACAGGTTATGATCTGCTTTATCATTGTGGTATACAGGTGTGTGTGTCTGTGTGTGTGTGTGTGTGTGTGTGTGTGTGGGTGTGTGTGTGTGTGTGTGTGTGTGTGTGTGTGTGTTCCAGGATTTCTGTTCCACAGAATAGTGATGACACAGAGGAAATATCACACCACACCCTCACTTTCACATGCATCCAAACACAAGCACATCCCACTCAGCCATACACCTCTACACCCACGCACGCACGCACGCACGCACAAACGCACGCACGCACGCACGCACGCACGCTCGCACGCACGCTCGCACACACACACATACACACACACACAGAAAGAGAGAGCTTGGCATGGAAGATCTTGGCAACAAAGATGTAGGAAGTGAAGCACAACTGAGCAGCAAGCATTCAGTCTCACAGTCACAAGAGGATACAGACAAAACTACCCCTGCACACACACACACACGCACGCTGCACGCACGCACGCACACAGACACAAACATACACGGGCGTGAGTGCGCACACATGCACAAACTTGCACATAAAAAAGGAAAACATGCACGCACAACATTCTCAGTGATAAACGTTGCACTTTGGCAACATAAATACTCAGCAGCACGCATAAAAAGACATTAACAGTTTAGTGCAGATGAGGAAGTAAAATTAATGTGAATGCAAAATGCTAGATCAGCTACAATTGACCTATAGCTAAGCACCTCCCCAAACTGCTATGGCCCAATCACAGCTAAGCATAACATGGGTTAGACAAACTTCTCCACAAATAGTTTCCCTATATGATAAAACATTGTTTTAAAAAAGAAATGTCACGCACATATTTTTCCCACTGCATATGGCAGGCCTTGTTGGCGGATTTGGAAGAGATTTTGAAGGTCTGGTTCCAAAAATGAACCTGTATTTAATGTGTAAAATCCATGATATTTACATTGGAATGAATGAGCCTGGCTGGAAAGTGTCCAAGTGGGAGTGTCTAAGTGGGAGAGGGCGGGGCTTTGCTAAAGGTGAATTATTACTGGTCTGACTGGTCCTTCGAGTTTCCCACATGAAGGGAGAGAGGAAAGGAGAGGAGGTTGTGTTGTGTTGTGTTGTGTTGTGTTGTGTTGTGTTGTGTTTTAGGGGTGTGCTTTATTGTGGGAATTGTACTTCTAGGACTCAGGAGAGGACACACACTGTTTTATTCACCAACTGTAAAATGTGGTGTCTCATGCATGCCGGGAACAGTGAGAATATGACACAGAAATAAACTAGAAAAAGTGCCCTTCTGGGCACAGGTCTCCAGGAGGATAGGAGTGTGTGTGATGTTTGGCAAAATGTTTAGGAGTAATATAAACATGTTTTTGTGTGTGTGTGTGTGTGTGTGTGTGTGTGTGTGTGTGTGTGTGTGTGTGTGTGTGTGTGTGTGTGTGTGTGTGTGTGTGTGTGTGTGTGTCGCGACTTGGCCTGTTGTATAGCGCCACCATGACGCTGATTTGAAAACTGTCAAGTGGCATTTCTTCCTCAGCCTAGTGGGAATATGCATGCACAGTTTCACCGCAATCGGACGCTGTGTTGAGGAGTTGTAGCGATTTGTACTAAACGGGTACAAAGCGCCAAGCGGGCTACTTCTGAAACCTTTAGAAGCCAATCGTAGCCAATCAGGATGGATTATGAGAAATCAAACAAACCCGTCTTGATCACATGACTATGGAGAGCATGTGTACTGTATTACCGGAGTAATATTAGAAAATGTGTTTTACATATGTCGACCTCCTGGTGGCGCTATAAAGAGCAGATTCCAGGCAAAGGTTTTTCCTTGGCCTCTAGGGAGTGTGCATACACAGTTTTACACAGATCTTTGCAGTTAGAGGTGAAAACACTAATCGGCCAGTTATAGTGCCACCATGAGGCTGAGTTGAAAATGTTCCAGTGGTATTTCTTCCTCGGCCTAGTGGGAATGTGCGTGCACAATTTCACGGAAATCACACAATGTGTTCATGATTTGCTGCATTTTGTTTGAAACTGAGCACTCTTGCGAACATTGGAAGCCAATATTAGCCAATCAGGATGGAGTCTGAAAAATCGGAAAGACCCGTTTCGTTGAATGGCTCTAGAGAGACTGTCTACCAATTTGCGTAATGTTTGGACAAAATCTGTAGGTGTACTGTCCAAAAAATGTTTTGCACAAAGCGGCCTCCTGGTGGCGCTATAAGAGGCCAATGTGAGAGCAGAGGTTCAGCTGTGGCATTCAGGGAGTGTGTGTGCAGTATGGCTGCGATCAAGCCAACGGTGCCGGAGATTAGCTGTCCACAGACGGACAGACACATGGACACACGGACGGACACACAAACACACGGACGGACGGACGGTGTGCAAAACATACTCTCTCCCCATGCCTTCGGCCTGGTGGAGACAACAAAGCGAAGGTGAGAGAGAGGCGAGGGGGGTGAGAGAGAGAGAGAAGAGAGAGAGACGATTAATTGTCACACAAATCAGGCCTTGACATTAACGTTTTGAGGCACTTGTACATTTCCCATTCACTTGTCCAGAGCACGAGCACATATACATCTTAAATCAACTAACTGTAAGTTGGTTTATATTCTCAGTTTACAAGTTAATAGCCCTAGAATGTCCGTGATCTTACATACATTTCATGTATTCCAAATACACAGCCATAGATCATTATATTATATATTATATATTATAGATCAAATACACAGCCATAGATCATTATATTATATATTATATATTATATATTATATATTATATATTATATATTATATATTATATATTATATATTATATATTATATATTATATATTATATATTATAGATCAAATACACAGCCATAGATCGGTCCTATCCATAAATACACAGCCATAGATCGGTCCTATCCGTAAATACACAGCCATAGATCGGTCCTATCCGTAAATACACAGCCATAGATCGGTCCTATCCATAAATACACAGCCATAGATCGGTCCTATCCATAAATACACAGCCATAGATCGGTCCTATCCGTAAATACACAGCCATAGATCGGTCCTATCCATAAATACACAGCCATAGATCGGTCCTATCCATAAATACACAGCCCTAGATCGGTCCTATCCATAAATACACAGCCATAGATCGGTCCTATCCATAAATACACAGCCATAGATCGGTCCTATCCATAAATACACAGCCATAGATCGGTCCTATCCATAAATACAGAGCCATAGATCGGTCCTATCCACGCACGGTTAGCATGCAGGTTAGCTTGTCAGCATTTAAACTTGTAGCACTGATTTGATTATTTTGTATGTTGTTCTTTTCTCTTTTCTTTTATAGTCTCATTTCACTGTTGAAAACTATACTGTGGGTTCTGTCTGTTTGGCAGCAAAAAAAAGGAGGAAAAAGAGGTGCATTGTAAATTGATATATATATCATGTTTGTCATGTCTCATGTCTGCACTATGAATATTAAAAAACAAACAAAAGAAAGTAAAAAATAAACTTGTAGCACTGTGTGTGCAAGCACCCAATAATTAATTAAGACTTGGAGTCTTAATTAATTATTTTACAGCAGAGGCTGTAAATTGCACAGGTGAGGGGGCTCATTAGGCCCACTGGCAGAGCCTGACCAGAGCCTTTTGTGGGGGTTCTGGAGAACCGTGGGTCCTACCGACTAGATACTGTGCACTGCACTCCCTGCGGGGGTGTGGAACGTGTGTATCAAATTTGAAGTCGGTGGGGCTAAACGGTTCTCAAGTTACGTGCATTACAACCGTACACACACACACGCACGCACGCAGACAGAGACGTGGCGCATTTATAGTAGGATTGGAACGGTTATTATTAGGAAAGCCAGACAATAATGCCAGACAATACTGTTGGCTGCTAGGAACGTCACAGAAAACGTGAAACCAAGAGTCAATATTGTCCAACGGACAAGTAAAATTGCACTTGTCTGGAAAGATGTATTGCTTGTCCCCGACAACAGGACAAGTCTTCAATGTCAAGCACTGCAAATGGTTGCGATTAACGATTTAATTGTGTTTTTGGCATTGGACATTGGAACATTATGAATGAAGAATACATTTCTGTTTGCCTGGTAATCAAAAAATGCACAGGGCAGATATGACAAATAACTGAAATATACAAAGAAATCGCTGACAAATTCATTATTTTTATATAAAAAATGTGAAATAGCAGATCTACAAGCTTACAACGCGCCACAAAGTGACGTAAAATGTTCAACATGGAAACAATTATGACGATTATGACAAAATAATTCAATTGCGATTAGTGCTACAAAAATAAACTTGTAGCACTGTGTGTGCAAGCACCCAATAATTAATTAAGACTTGGAGTCGTTTCGGGGACTAGTTTCATATTCATTTGAAAGTTCTTGCAGAACGAGTATTTAGTAAAAATCTCCACAAGCTGCACACGGACGACATTCTCACCGGTGAGGGGTCCGGAATGAGTGCAGGACTGAACATATCAAAACTTCCTTTAGAAAGCACAAATGTATGGGGCACACAAAATAGGTGGTGTGATCACTTACCCCACACCAAACGCAACACACCTGTCAATTGTGTGCGGCTGTGCCCCATACGTTTGTGCTTCCCAAACATCGACTGTTCCCCTAAAGGAAGTTTTCATATTTTCAATCCAGCTTTTCCTCGTGGAAAAGTGGCGATATTTTACTTACTATAACACACATTTTCTGCCCGATCTTTCAAATGGATATGAAACTAGAGGTCAATATCTGACTCCAAGTTTTAGAGATGTATTACTGGGTGAGTACACACACAGTGCTACAAGTTTAAATGCCAACGTGGTCAGTCTGCTAACACAGATAGGACCGATCTATGGCTGTGTATTTGGAATACATGATGTAATATATGTAAGATCACAGACATTCTAGGGCTTAATAATATACCTGTATGTGCCCGTCATCCATCGGCCTACTTGAGAACGATGCAACTTGGGAACCTAATAATACCCGTTATACAATAACTTGTCATAGCACCCGTTTTAAAGATAGAGTGCCGTGATTTTTGTACTGTTTCTGTTTTGCATGTGTCTATGGAGTTAACATTATACTCTAATAGACCCCCCAGGTGTGGTTATAAAATGAATGTGTCTTCCCTGTGTATTTTTGGATTATTCCTGAAAGCTGAAAGCCTTTGAGTCAAAAGGCCATCGAAATAACACCATTTTAGTGACATCATAACCCTAACCCCTCCCACATTATCATATAACAACAGCTGTGGGCGAGGCTTAAGTTCAGGTGGGCGGTGCTAAGGTGAAAACCATGTATACTTAATGAACTGGTGGGTGTGGCTACATAAAAACATAATTTTAACACTTTCTGTACACTTTTTTTGAAAGAAATCTACCTCCTAGTATAATCATAATGCCTGATGATTATGTTTAAAGGGGGGAAAAATCACTGCACTCCATCTTTAACTATCTGTCTGTGTCCCACATGGAGATCTCTGTATCTGCCGGTCTGCCTGTGTCTGAAGAGTGCAAACTGACTGGGAAAAGTGGAGTGGTTAAGTAATCAATGTGCAGGTGTGGGGTTGCCATGGCAATCAATTGGCCGAAGCAGAGGCTGTAAATTGTACAGATGACGGGACTTTGGCTCATTAGGCCCACTGGCAGAGCCTGACCAGAGCCTTTTGTGGGGGTTCTGGAGAACCGTGGGTCCTACCGACTAGATACCGGGCACTGCACTCCCTGCGGGGGTGTGGAACGTGTGTATCAAATTTGAAGTCGGTGGGGCTAAACGGTTCTCAAGTTACGTGCATTACAACTGTACACACACACACACGCACGCACGCAGACAGAGACGTGGCGCATTTATAGTAGGATTGGAACGGTTATTATTAGGAAAGCCAGACAATAATGCCAGACAATACTGTTGGCTGCTAGGAACGTCACAGAAAACGTGAAACCAAGAGTCAATTGTCCAACGGACAAGTAAAATTGCACTTGTCTGGAAAGATGTATTGCTTGTCCCCGACAACAGGACAAGTCTTTAATGGTTTAATGGCACTGCAAATGGTTGCGATTAACGATTTAATTGTGTTTTTGGCATTGGACATTGGAACATTATGAATGAAGAATACATTTCTGTTTGCCTGGTAATCAAAAAATGCACAGGGCAGATATGACAAATAACTGAAATATACAAAGAAATCGCTGACAAATTCATTATTTTTATATAAAAAAGGTGAAATAGCAGATCTACAAGCTTACAACGCGCCACAAAGTGACGTAAAATAGTTCAACATGGAAACAATTATGACGATTATGACAAAATAATTCAATTGCGATTAGACAATTATGTAATAATTGTGACAGAGCGAGATAAGAATGAGAGACAGCATAAGAGAGAGTTGTGGTGCCAGGGAGTTGATAAGAGATAAGAGAAGATAACTGACACACTGAGACGCGTGGGACGCAACGCAGACATGTGGACTCGCTCTGACAGGCCTTTGCAACACGCACGCATGCACACGCTGTGCGTGTGCACACGGTGTGCACGCACGCACGCACGCACGCACGCACACACACACACACACACACACACACACACACACACACACACACACACACACACACACACACACACACACACACACATACACACACACACACACACACACACACACACACACACACAGATGATGGGCCATCCTGAGTTTATGGAGGCTGTAGGGGATTGTTGATGCTTTCATCTGGATCACATCATACATAAACAAACAAACACACACACACGCACGCATGCACACACGCATGCACGCACGCACGCACGCACGCACGCATGCACGCACGCACGCATGCATGCACGCACGCACGCACGCACACACGCACGCACGCACACACACACACACACACACACACACACACACACACACACACACACACACACACACACACACACACACACATGTTTGAGCAGACTGCAGGGGTATACGTTGATATAGTTTCATCTTTATTGCGTAAGCAGGAACTGGGGGTGGCAATGAAGGACCGGGAAGTCTGGCGTGGCATTGTGAAATTCATGATCTCGATGTGGTCGAAAAATGATGATGATGATTGCGCAACATATGTTCACATGCACACTCGCTGTGCTCTCGGATGTGCTGTGTGTGTCCGTGTGTCTGTGTGTGCGTGCGTGCGTGGAGCCAGCAGCGGTTATGTAGGACATTCATAAATGACTGTAATGGGCTCCATATGGTGAAGTCAGAGAGCTGTGTGTCTGCATATCACTCTGGTGACTGGTGCCCACCTTTAACATACCGCTGAGAGTGCGTGCACATCAGCACACACACACACACACACACACACACACACACACACACACACACACACACACACACACACACACACACACACACACACACACACACACACACACACACACACACACACACACACACACACACACACACACACACACACACACACAATATATATTTTTTTTAATCTTAACCACTTCAGCCCATTACATTTCAGCCATTTGAAAATAGACGCACTGTGAGCTTGTAAAGCTGTTTAGAGGGTACTGTATGCGCAATTGCGCATGCAAAGTGAGTGGCAGAGTTTGTTTAACATTGTTTTATGTTGTTTAATGCGATCAGATATAGGACTTTTCTGTTCGGATGTATGGGCTGTCAAGGCCAGAAAGTCGATTTTAGTTTTTGCCACTCAGTAGGCGTTCCTGCATAACTTCTGGGTATGATGATGATGACACGTGCATACATTTGAAAACTTTAAATGTGACATTCTGCATAATGAGTACTTTTCCTTCTGGTACTTTAAGTACATTTGGATTCCAATATTTTAGTACTTTTACTCAAGTACATTTTGGATTGCTGACTTTTACTTTTACAATAGTTGTTCCATGTACAGTACATACATACATGTGCCTGAGTGTGCGCGTGTACGCATGCACACGCACGCACGCACGCACGCACGCACGCACGCACGCACGCACGCACGCACGCACGCACGCACGCACGCACGCACGCACGCACACAGACACACATGCACACACACATTTGTTACACACAGACATGTACATATACACACATACTCCAACCTACTATTGGAAAGATACTGGAGAATGGACAGAGGCTAAATATGCTCAAGTTCGTGTATGTGTGTGCGTGCGTGCGTGCGTGCGTGCGTGCGTGCGTGCGTGCGTGCGTGCGTGCGTGCGTGCGTGCGTGTCCATCTGTTTCTACATGTTCGTGTGTATGTACTGTATGTGCACTGCGTTCTCAAATTTAAATTATAGGGAAACATACAATCATCGCTCGGGAGGAGGAAGAGATGAGTAGAGGGAAAGCGAGAGGGGGGGATGGGTGGAAAAGAGGCAAATTAATAGAGAAGGAAGAGAGAGAGAGAGCTAAAAGACAAAGCAATTAAAATATAGTGTTGGTGGGTATCGACAGGAAAGAGATGAGGGATTACTGTAGTGTAGTGTACTGTACAGTAGTCTGCAATGTTTGGGATCTACAAGCTTGTATAGATCTGCTATTTGCTGTTTTATAAGAAAAAGCATGCTCAAGTCTGCCTGTGGGGTTTATAAATATTAAACTAATGAAAAGTATGAGAGCGAAGAGCTTGTAACTAAATCCATATAGGAACGAACACACATCATTTGCCATTTCCTGAAAAGTCACAGTTTTGGCCATACAAGGACAGGGTCTGTGATGATGATATCACATTACCACAGATAATGAGTACTATAGGCTAGCGGCAACAGCAAGAGGAACTTAAACACACCGTGATGTGTGCTTATTAAAATGTCACGCTCATCCTAAAGTGACTGGGGAGGTGGAAGCATACAGCTGTCACCTGGCTCAGCACGTCAGAGCAGAGGCAGGTAGTCCGATACAACAGGTAACAGGATACAACCAGGGTTTTCAACACTTTTCATACGAAGGTCCATTATTTATTCCGGGATTTGAGCCACGGACTGATGAGATTTAGTCTTTCAGACCCAAAACGTAGAATATTTTGTTAGTGTTGGATATAGGGATTTCGCCCACAATTCCATGCTGTAGTGATGTTGGTGGTACCATAGCAGAGATAACTGGCAAACGTTGATCAAATTAACAATTCTTCTACATTCTCCAATTGTGTAGAAGCCTTCTTGTAAATTAAGTAATGCAGATGGTTAACAATAATTCTACTCTTGAGAGCGTGAAATGCTCTCAAGAGCATTTTACACTCTCAAGAGATAAAGATCTACAAGGGTCCATTTGGTTACCAACTCTCCATCATTTAGCAGAAGAGAACCACTGGTGTATGAGAAGGACATATAGCACACATGCAAAATTCTAAATTGTTATTTAGAGTGTGCAAATGTAACCAAAAGTACCCATGGTCCATGTGGTTACATTTGTACACTCTTGAACACTCAGATTTTTACTGTGTATATCTGTGTTCAATCTAGAGGCATTAAGATTGAAGCCAGATTAGATTTGGTCGTGTTCCAAAACCAAATGGGACGAACTCTGGAAATGAGCCAATGTGGAACGTCTTTGGGTTGGGGTGACTTTCAGTTTTTACACACGCACGCACGCACGCACGCACGCACGCACGCACGCACGCACGCACGCACGCACGCACGCACGCACGCACGCACACACACACACACACACACACACACACACAGAGATACATGTACAAGTACACACACATCAAAATAGCTACCGTCATAAACTAGAATGATGGCCAATTTGTGACCTTATTAAAAAAGGCGGCATCTCATTAGTGAGGTTATTTTAAAGTTAGAGTTCTTTATTTAAACTCTCTAACAAAAGCCTCCATTCAGCTCCTGGCACTTTTCTACTCCCCACCACAGCTAATGTGCTAATAATCTACTGTATATGGAACGCATTCACTCACACGCACACAGATATACCGCGCACGCACGCACGCGCGCACACACACACACACACACACACACACACACACACACACACACACACACACACACACACACACACACACACACACACACACACACACACACACACACACACACACACACACACACACACACACACACACACAATTTACAATTTAGGCATTTAGCAAACGCTCTTAATCCAGAGCGATTTACAGTAATTAAGCAAGAACAAAAAACATGGTAATACATTCAAAACATAAAAAAGTCATCATGAATCCTACGTAAGCTTATAGAAAGCTAATATCTAAGGAAACTATATGTGTATACACTATAGAGTGCTATGTCTACATAAAGTGCTATTTAAGTTACATAAATCGAGCCTGTGCATACGCCTGTAGGAGGTCGAGGCCAGGGCAAGTGCTACGGCAAGTGCTATGGGCTAAGGTGGGTTTTCAGACTGCGGCAGAAGATTGGGAGTGAATCTGCAGTTCTGATTGTAATGGGAAGTGCATTCCATAGTTTTGGAGCCAGAAGGGAGAAGAGTTTGGGACATGTGGACTGTTGTCCCAGCGTTTTTAGCAAAGGTACTTCCAGCTTCCCTGAGTCGGCTGATCTGAGCGCTCGAGAGGGTTTGTTGCGTGCGATCATACTTGAAAGATATGGCGGTGCCATACCTTTGGATGCTTTGAATGCCAGCATCAGAGTTTTGTACTCTGTGCGGGCAGCGACCGGGAGCCAATGGAGGGAGCGGAGAAGGGGAGGGGCAGCGACCGGGAGCCAATGGAGGGAGCGGAGAAGGGGAGTGACATGTGAGAATTTTGGCTGGTTAAAAACCAGGCGAGCTGTGGTATTTTGGATCAATTGGAGAGGCTTAAGTGCGCATGCCGGTAGGCCAGTAAGGAGGGAGTTACAATAGTCAAGTTTTGACACAGCTGGGCTGAATTTTGGGTGAGGAAGGGTCTGATTCGTCAAATGTTGTAGAGTGTAAACCGTATACATGTAGGATTGAGTGACGGCTGTAATGTGTGCTTTGAACGAGAGCTGACTGTCCAGGAAAACACCAAGGTTCCTGGCTGTTGGGAGAGACGTTACCAAGGCGTTGTCTACGGAAATAGTTAGCTCCCACATGGGGCAGGACTTGGGACTGGGAAGAAGAGAAGCTCAGTCTTGTCTGGGTTCAGCTTGAGGTGGTTAGAAGACATCCACTGTGAGATGTCAGCCAGGCATGCAGTGATGTGCTCTTCCACCTGAGTAGCAGAGGGAGGGTAGGATAGAAACAGTTGGGTGTCATCGGCATAACAGTGATAAGATAGATTGAGAGCAGAGATGATAGTACCAAGGGATTTAGTGTACAGGGAGAAAAGGAGGGGACCAAGTACAGATCCCTGTGGGACCCCAGTTAGGAGGGTTCGGGGGGATGATAGCAAACCTTTCCAAGAAACCTGGTAGGTCTGGTCGGTTAGGTAGGAGGAGAATCACTTTAGTGCCGCCCTGCCGATGCCTAGATCAGCTAGGGTGTCTAGGAGCAGCTGGTGGTTCACTGTGTCAAATGCTGATAGGTCTAGAAGAATCAGGAAAGAACTAACTGTTCTCGAGTTACGTGGATTACACACAGACAGACAGAGACTCTGTGCATTTATAGATAGATATTTTGTCATGTGTGTCACACAAAAGTTCTTCAATGGCCTCACTGTCTACTGCCCTCCATCCTCAACCTGCCTTTACCCTCATTCACAATTCACGTGTCACAAACAGAGGGAGATTATTGTGCACATTACAGCCTGTTTCCCTGGCTGGATCCCTCTGTAGCTCCACATTGGTTGTGATGTTTCTCAATGGACCAACAGTCGAGACAGTCGACTCGACTACTAACACTAGCTGGCTGCTAATAGGTCCCACTGGGCTTAGCAAGAAACCACAAAGGCTAAACACCACACACGCACGCACGCACGCACGCACGCACGCACGCACGCACGCGCGCACGCACGCGCGCACGCGCGCACGCGCACACACACACACACACACACACACACACACACACACACACACACACACACACACACACACACACACACACACACACACACACACACACACACACTCACACACGCACGCACGCACGCACTCACGCACACACACACAGGGAGAGAGCGAGAGACCAGGGACGTCCGCAGGCTGACATAAAGAATGTTAGAGGAAGTTATCACAGTACCATAGTGAAACATACAGAGACACCACACATTAATCTAGAGACCAGAAGAACAGAAGGCTGCGTTGGCAGACACAAACACAAAAAATACAAGACACAAAAAATACAATACATTCAAGACGCAAGTGACATAACCAAACAGCACTGTCCCTGAGGCTATGGAAGAAACTCTACTCTGAGCCCAAAAAGATGGAAATTAAGGATTTATGTCCGCACACACGCACACGCACACACACACACACACACACACACACACACACACACACACACACACACACACACACACACACACACACACACACACACACACACACCATCAGTAACCAACCAGTATAACCAAAGAATATCTGGAAGACTGGAGGTAAATGGTGCATTTATATAGCACCTTTATCCAAGGCTCTTAAAGAGACTTTAGTTTCACCCATTCACACACCGGAGGAAACCAAGGCACCAAGCTGCACATCGGGAACAATTAGAGGTTCAGAGTCTTGCTCAAGGACACTTCGACACTAACTCTGGGGGAGCCCGGGTTCGAACTGGGAACCTTGCGGTTGCCACTCTACCCCTGAGCCATCATTTTCTTCCGTAAAATAATTCAAAAAGTGAAACTTTCATATATTCTCAATTCATTGTGTATTTAAAGTATTTAAAACCTTTTTTTTGTTTTAATGTTCTTTTTAATAATTTTTTATCCCACGATTTTGCAACCCATTTTTTTCCCACCCAGTGTCAATTATCTAATGTAATCCTGGGCGCTACACTTCCTCTGCCAACCTAGGGGGGGTCAGCAGACTGACCTCATGCTTCCTTCTATGCAGGAGGAGTCCAAGCTGCTTCTGTCCACCTGACAGGGGAGAATTTCCCCAGCTGGATCCGACTAGTTCCTTTCCCCTCCATCAGGTGCCCCGGCTGGCTAGGGGGAGTTAGTTTAGAGACCAGGATTACAGCATGTTTTTTGTGAGGGTACCTACCAATTACCCTAGGGGACACGGGGAGAACATGCAAACTCCACACAGAAAGGCAACCCCGCCTTGGGTATGGGCACTGCATGACACGGAGGAGGGAACACGCCCTCAGGGACCTTCTACCTTCTAGCTGTGAGGCGACAGCACTACCCACTGTGCCACCGTGAACCGTTTTGTTTTAATCTTGAGGATTATGGAGTACAGCTCATGAAAATCAAAAAATCCTATCTCAACAAATTAGAATATTTTACGAGACCACTAAAAACATGTTTTTTTTTCAATGAGAAATGTCGACCATCTGAAAAGTATATTAATGCAGTCAATACTTGGTCTGGGCTATAGAGCGCCGCAGTCCAGCCTCCCTTCCCAATGCATTTTCCCCATAGACATTTCAAAAAGTATTTATTTAAAGACCTTTTAAGCATCATACGAAGCCGTCGTGAGTCGTGACAAATCATGACAACAAACACAATATATTGGACCAAACAAATAAGTACAAAGAAGAAAAACAACAAAGAAAGTGTTGTAACCTGCCGTTTTCTTCTTCTTTCTAATTATTTGTTCGGCCCGAAAAATTGTGTTTGTTGTCATGATTTGTCACAACTCGAGTTGGCTTTGTACGAGGCTTAAAAGGTCTTTAAATAAAGACTTTTTGAAATGTCTATGAGGAAAATTAACGGGGAATCATTTCCTGGGCCCTGGTAGGGGGCAGGGCAGCGACGCTCTATAGTCCTGCAGTAATAATGTAATTTGACCTCAAACTAATTGTAAAAAAAACAAACTCAGCTGATTTTGTATCTTCAATATATCCTGAATAACAGAAAAAAAGTTGCCTGGAATTGTCTGAGGGGAAAGTGTTGAAAATGTCCTGTACAGCATGGCCACCATAGACCAAGTCCAATATAGTCCAATATAAGGCAAATATTTTCTAGATTTCCATTTGCTTTAAGTAGCATGTGACAATTTGGCCATAGCCACTTCACATTTGGCTATGGCCGTTATTAGCCCAAGGAGTTTTTTTGTGCAAAACTAATGCTTGGAATGGATTCAGCATCATGAAAACCCCCTAGTTTGACATGTCACATGCTACTTAAAGCAAAATATTTGCCTTATATTGGATGTCTATGGTGGCCAGCGGTGGCCGAACGGTTTGCGGAGCGGTCTTGATACCGGAAGGTTGCCAGTTCGTATCCCCGGACCGGCACGTTAAAATTACCACCGCTGAAGTGCCCTTGAGCAAGGCATTGAACCACTACCATGAAATGTTCTATGAGCAGGGCCTGGCTGTAAACAAGTATCTGATGCTTAGTCCAGTTACCCTGGGTAAATATAGTAACTTTGCTTTGCTTTTGCTTTGCCATACTGTACAGGCCATTTTCAACACTTTCCCCTCAGACAATTCCAGGCAACCTTTTTTTCTGTTATTCAGGATATATTGAAGATACAAAATCAGCTGAGTTTGGGTTTTTTGCAATTAGTTTGAAGTTGATCCTGTATTTTCCATAGATTTCCTGTACTACTACTTTTGAACAAATGAATTGTTATGGAAACCCAGGTTTGTTTGATAACAGCCGTAAATTAATCTGTATTGTTGAGTCTCATGTCTCACACCTTCCTCTTGACAATACAACCTAGATTCTCTGTGGGGTTCAGGTCAGGCCAGTTGGCTGGTCAGTTAAGCACAATATAATACCATGGTCAGTACACCAATATTATGATATTACTGTGCTTAACTGACCAGCCAACTGGCCTGACCTGAACCCCACAGAGAATCTAGGTTGTGTTGTCAAGAGGAAGGTGTGAGACATGAGACTCAACAATACAAATGCATTTACGGCTGTTATCAAAGCAAACCTGGGCTTCCATAACACCTCAATAGTGACAAAGGCTGATCACCTCCATGCCACGCCCCATTGATGAAATAATTTGTTCAAAAGTAGCCCAGACCAAGTATTGACTGCATACATTAATATACTTTTCAGATGGTTGACATTTCTCATTAAAAAAAATATATAAAAAAAAAAAAAATGAATTTTTGATTTTCATGAGCTGTACGCCATAATCATCAAGATTAAAACAAAATGTTTAAATATTAATTAATTCCACTGTTACGTTCTTAGCTTACGCATGTTTCATGATAACTACTTTTTATGTATGAATTGCCATGCTTTGCCTAATGTAAGTCGCTGTCAATTAAGATGCCTAAATTGTAAATTGTAAATACTTTTTGAATTATATTACGGAAGAAAATTAACTTTTATACAATATTCTAATTAATTGAGATGGAGCTGTAAATTATATGAATTTGGACCTGTGCGACGTGGGTGTGTGCTGCACTTTACTGGTGTTCTTAACCATCTGCGTGCGTCCGGAACCGGCTCTGCACCGGGCCGGCCTACCACTCCATTCTCTTGATATGTTGTTCCCCAACTTTTGGAGAGTTTTTAGGCCTTTTACTGGAGGTCCCAGCCCCTAAAATGACCCCAGGAGGAAGTGTTGACCTTTACTGAATTGCTTCAGTTTGAGTTCATTTGAGGGTATCTTTATTCTTTGTTGAAACTGTCCTGTACAACAACATGATTTGAATCCAAGACAAAGGTCCCGCTTGGTCACACATTGGCAAGAGAGGGAATATTGTGAGGACTTGAAGAAGCTGACTCAGTTGCTCCTCTGTGCTGTCAGAGGATGTGAGGATGTCACATTGTTACAAGAGTCTGACCACTTTATAATACAGCACCATGTCCTGTTGTGACACAACTGGGACAGGCACATGCAGGCCACGATGTAGAGCAGTGGTTTTCAACCCTTTTTATATCAGGCATTTGTTCCTAATTTTCAGCTGCTGAAAAGTTATAATATTCCAGTAAAGTAAAAGTACCTCACAATTATACTTATGTAATGTATTTAATTACTTTCCACCACTGGTGGTGTGCATCCTGAAAGAATATCTTCCCATTTCCTTGTGACCTGCCCATCATTTCACTAGTAAGAAACCACGCCACTGTTCAAGATTAGGAGTATTTATTTGCACAAGTGAGATGTGGGTGTAATGATGAGGAGCCCGGGGAGGGCGAGACTTAGGATGGGGACGTAGTCTCGGGAGCGTGACGACCGACCTGCTCGCCCAGGAGCGGTCGGTCGCCTCTGCTCGGACGCTGCCCCCCCGGGGGCCCCTAGGAGAAGGAGAGAGAGAGAAGTGTTAGCAGGAGGATGGAGGGGGTTAGTTGGGGAGGAGGGGGGGGGGGGGAATTTGACAGCGCGAGGCGGTATCAAACAGGTATGTAAGGATATGAGGTGTGTATTTATGCTGTGGGGAATGTTACATGATTGGCTGTGCGGCCGTGGAGACGCAGGTGAACTTGACGAGGAGATAGGGGATGGGAGTGATTAGGTTGAGCAGTGGGTGGTATCTACTCCTGAATCTATGTTGAACACAACTACATTAATTGATTGATTGAATGGGTACATTTCAAACAAAAGTACAGCTCAATACAAACTGTTAAGGGCTCCATTTTCGTCACCGCTAAATCTAATCCCTAATCTCCTTTGCCTTTTTTTACTATTTTGCAAAACATTTTTGAATCGTGGCCAGTCTACAAGCTCACAACGTGTCAATGTAGATTGGCTAGTTGAACTATTCAAAAATGTAAACACAGTAAGGGGAAAAGGGGGTAGGGGGGGGGGGCTCAGACTTTTACGGGGGCCATGTTTCGAATTGCAGCCGTCCGTTTGAGAGCGGTTTTGAAGAAGTCAAGGGATTCACATGTCTTAATGATTGTTGGTAGGGTGTTATTCAGGAGCATCAGTGCCAGTGCACTGGAGACCTACACTGCAGAAGATTCATTACAATGCCATGTGGTCCAAGGTCGCCCAGCAGCTCATCTGCCCACACAGTGCCCTTCTGTGAATGCTCCCTTTCATTGAGTTGAAGGGAGGCTGGATGCTAAGGGGAGAAGGACAGTGTGTCCCAGAGACAGATAGAGAGACAGAGTGGGTTATGATGGATCATGAGACTGGTATAGCCGTACGTATAGCCATGCTAATATCACTGCACCTTCAATCTGCCATGGGGCAATATGCATTGCAAAGGCTGGCTACGCGAGGCTATAAGACTGGTATTTATTTTCTTTTTCTTACTTGAAATGTGACATTCTGCACAATGAGTACTTTTACTCTTGATACTTTAAGTACATTTAGAAGTCAATGCTTTTGTACTTTTACTCTAGCATTTCGAATTCTGGATATTTACTTGAATCAGAGTATTTGCAGTATTGATATAATATTTTGTAGTACTTTTTCCACCACTGGGAGTTATCATGTCACGGTCCAGTGAATTAATAGGAAGAAGAGGAATCGACCAATGCAAACAAAATGTTGCATGAACAATATATTTGACTTTTAGATCGAATTGGTATGAAATAAATTGGATTGATATCCAACACTGCTCTTGGAATCTATATCCCCACACTTTCCATTTACAAAAGTCCATGGTAGGCAAATATTGTCCTTACTCAGATAATGTGGAGAGGCCAAATTGAGCTGTACATATAATGAATTACTTATTTGTATATATGTACATACATACATACATACATACATACATACATACATACATACATACATACATACATACATACATACATACATACATATACATACATATATACATACATACATACATACATACATACATACACATTCCTATAGAATTTGATGATTGTTTTACCCGAAGATGGCAGAGTTGTCCCTCGCCTCGGCACAACCTGAACCATAAGATGATCAGAATGCAAAACATGTTCCCGTTTCCTTATAATATGAGATATTATGGGATACATGAGGCACCCATCTGTTTATAAAACATAATGCCCCTTTTTGGTGAAGAAAATTAATTCTTGGTTTTCACTTTTGAACTCGTTTCTCAAAGAAAATGCTCTCTGTAATACAGGTTTTCAGTTCTCATTTTGTGATCTGGCATTTTTGGAACGATATTATTCGAAATCTATTTTGCAAATCAGCCATCTGCATCCTTCATCAGGTGTCTCTCTATCTGGTATTCTTCTGGGCCGTTTAACCTCTGTTCGAAGTGCAATGGACCAGGAATACACAGATTCAAAGAATCCCCTAGAACCACCCACCGCCTAAAACGTACTTTTGTAGATGGTAAGACAGGACTGTTAATTCAAGGAATTTCGAGAATTTTAGTTGAAGAGAAGAAAAAATACATAATTAGACGAGGTGAGCAACACGAGAGAGGAGGTTGAAGGTATAGAATGAGATAGAACTAGAAAAAGTGCCCTTCCGGGCACAGGTCTCCACCAGGAGGATAGGACTGTGTGAGATGTTTGGCAAAATGTTTAGGAGTAATATAAACATGTTTGCCTTTGATGGCAATTGGATGATTTGAGGCATTTTGTTCCAAAAATGTGTTTTGCAAAAATGAACCTGTTGGTGGCGCTATAACAGGCCAATGTGAAAAGGGTGGGATATATTCCTCAGCCTAGTAAGAAAATGTGTGAAAGATTTCACGTAAATTGCATGCTGCGTTCCTGATTTGAGGCTTTTGTTCAAAACGGGGCAATCTTGTAAACTGTAAAAGCCAATTATAGCCAATTAGGATGGAATATGAAATATCGGACAGATCCGACTTGAGCACATGACCATAGAGATACTGTGTAACGATTTGTGAGATTTTTGGACAGAATCTGGAGGAGTAATATCAAAAGATGTGTTTTACAAAAGTCGGCCTCCTGGTGGCGCTATAAAAGGCAGATGCGGAAAATGCAGGTCAAAGGTTTGTCCTTGGCCTCTAGGGAGTGTGCATGCAACGTTTCACGCAGATCGGTGCAGTTTTAGGTAAAACATGTGAAAAGCTGCCTCATGGTGGCGCTATAACAGGCCGTTCTGGAAAATGCGGGGCAGAGGTTCATCGTTGGCATCCAGGGAGTGTGTGTGCAAAGTTTGGCATTGACCGGGTTAACGGTGCCGGAGATTAGCTGTTCACAGACGGACGGAAGGACGGAAGGACGGAAGGAAGGACGGACACACACACGGACGGAGTGCAAAACATACTCTCTCCCCATGCCTTCGGCCTGGTGGAGACAATGATAGCTGTGTGAGGCCGACTGCCTGCCAGTAAGTAACTTTGGATATTGCTTTGCAGCAGAGATCCTCTTTATGTAATACTACATAATGCTGCAGAACTAGCTCTCCCCTTCCCCATCCATCTCACACACTCTCACATGGCACGCACGTCAAAATAACATGTAGAACAGATGCCCTTAGGGTCGTAACAGGAAACTATGCAGTCACTCATACAGGAATTACTGACACAGATAAGCACGTATGAAGCAGGTTGGACAGGACAGAGAAAAGTGCAGTTCTAGAACAGCATAGCAGTTGACAGTTGTACAAGCTGCATGCTGCATTATGGACAGAGGAGGCCTACATTATATCTCACCATACAAACGGCTTCACTTGCCCAAAATAGTCAATCTACAAGCTGCGATGAACACCCGGAGACACACTTCTCAGGGCAGGCTGCGGGAGACAACATTTCAAACGATATGGGAGGGACACAGTCACACAGACATAAACCGAGACAGCGAGGGAGAATGTGAGCCAGAGGAGAGGGGAATAAAACTAATGGAATGACAAAATATAAAAGAGAGGGAGAGAGATAGAGAGAGTGTGCCTGTGTGTGCTGTATAATGTGCTGGCTAACAGAGCGTGGCCAGCACAGGCACATGAAGCCACACACAGACCACCATGCTGCCTGACATTTCTTTATTATCCAGCAGATCCATAAACAAGCAATTTACACTCCGCCACTTTAAAAGAACGAGTGAGATATTGGGGGAAAAACTCTTTCTGGCCAGTGCAGCAAAAAAAATGAAGGTATTATCCACACAGCAATGCTTTGTCTGACTTTACCAGGCAAGAAAATAAACAAGTACAGTACAGTGCCAATAGGCTACAGTTATTTATTTATTTTTGCTGTTGGCCCATCTACAGAGCAATGAGGATTTAACATCAAAGGATGATTCGAGGCTTGACTGTCAGCTTTATATTGAGGTTCTTTATTGGCCTTGATGTGAGATCAATCACAACAGCACAAAAAGCCAACTTTAGCTTTAACTCACTGTATACCACATTGCTTTCGACAGCAGATAAACGCTCTGTCTGCGGTCAGAGCATTAATGCTATTTGAAACGGAGCTCGCCGCCTGAATGTCACACAAACATGCTTTCCAATCTCCGTCAAAAAATCATGTCCACTCTTAAATTAGAGATGTGCGTTTATAAAAAATGACACTTGTGTGAATGACACGACATGTCATGACATCACGGGGGGCATTCATTCATTTCAGATTCACTGACACTACCTTACGAGACATGAATGCAGTGTGGTGTATAAAACAAAAGCAGTCACAAATTTCCTTTCAATGTCTCCAATGAGTCAGGTATCCCCAAAGTAATCCCAAAAGTAATCCAAAACTTGTAGATCCTCTATTTTCCGAAAATCAAGTAATCCATAAGGTCAGAAAATAAAAAGGCAATGCATTGCTCAAAAAGGGAAAAAAAGTATATTCTATATTCCTTATCTAACCTTCAAGTCAGGAGGCCACAGCAGGTACGTGTCCAAAAGCTCAGAGGGATTCAGAACTAAACCCTCAGAAATGTTCCTTGACCAAACGTTTCTTCTTCAGTTCTCAAAGTTTTCCGGCTCCACTACTAGCAATTTGTGATTCTGGTTTAGTAATATTTAGTTTAGTAGCAAACATTGTCATTTAGTCTTTATATCAGTTTTATTGGTCATCTTAGATGTTCTTGTTCTTTCCTTGAGCTTCCAGGTGGTGGGTACTGTGCTTACAAATGTTATTTGTCTGTCCCAAATGTTGTCCTGTATTAATACTGGCAGACAGTGTAACATTATTTGCCTCTTCGCTTGGCCAGTTCACACTTGTAAAAGAGACGTTAGTCTCAACGTGGTTTTTACTGGGAAAAAAAGCCTTAAAAAGCCTTAAAAACCACCACCAAACACTCTTTTTGATACATAAAATGTAACCCTCGGCCACCTCACTTCCTGTACTTTTATAGCTGTTCCTGGTACCTCACTTCCTGCCTGGAACTATTGCTCACATAGGCCATTTCCCCACAGCTCCCCCTATGATCAGAAAAAACAGAAAATTATATTTATTTGAATGGACAGGTCACCTCAACAGCTTGTCAGCCCATAACAAGATCTGTAAACAGCCAGAAACAAATCTTCCGACAACCATTGACCGTTTACCAAACCGTTTAACTCAAACAGGAGAAGTAAAGACACATCATCCGAAATACACACCGGGGAACGACCCTACCACTGCAAACAGTGTGGCAAGACTTTCAGTCAGTTAAATACACACCGGGGAACGACCCTACCACTGCAAACAGTGTGGCAAGACTTTCAGTCAGTTAGAATACACACCGGGGAACGACCCTACCACTGCAAACAGTGTGGCAAGACTTTCAGTCAGTTAGAATACACACCGGGGAACGACCCTACCACTGCAAACAGTGTGGCAAGACTTTCAGTCAGTTAGAATACACACCGGGGAACGACCCTACCACTGCAAACAGTGTGGCAAGACTTTCAGTCAGTTAGAATACACACCGGGGAACGACCCTACCACTGCAAACAGTGTGGCAAGACTTTCAGTCAGTTAGGTCACACCAACGCATCCACACTCGAGAAAGACCATTCCACTGTAAACAATGTGACAGGGCCTTCACGAGTTAGGTCATCTGAGGAGACATCTGCCTGGCCAGGCCAGAGAACAAACAACCTTACACGTTGTTTAAGTCACCTGGACAGACACCAGTGTCCACACTGAAGAAAGAGCTTCATTCCACTGTGAACGGTGTGACAGGGCCTTCAGTGAGTTAGGCAATCTGAGGAGACACAACTGTAAGGTCACTGGAGAATTAACGCTCCAGTGCCCACAACACACAGTATGGCAGCATCCTAGTACCCCCCTCCCCCCCTTCACATTCAATAGATCCTGTGATCTTTTGTGGCCAGATGTTTGTTCTTGGGGTCTAGTAGGACTATAGTAAATAATAATAAAGAAATCGCCATAGAATTCTGTTAAAAAAGACAGATTTAGCCACTTGCCCGAATGCCCCGGCCCCTGTCCAAAAAATCACGAAAATCACTAAGACGAAAGAAAGCAAAAAAAAACTAAAACAAAGTTGTGCTTTAAATGTCTAGGAAATTGGACTGCTAGAACATAACGTATAACCGATACAAAGAGTCCTACCCAAACTCCGGCGCTTTGCAGATACCATGGGGAACAAGAACCAACCATGGTTGGCGACAAGATAGCAGCACTCAGAATGCAGTTGGCAGGTCTTTGCCAGAGGCAGCTGGAGCTAAGTTCTCCCCTGGGAACCAACTGACGGCAAGACTAGACACGGCAGACAGAAGACCTTAGTATGTCGAGGTACTGAAAAAAAACACACTCATGCGAAGTGAGGGCCGTCACAGGGGGGCATGAATAAGACGTCCAAGTGGAGCGGAGACAGAGACAGAGCAGACAGACAGACCTGGTAGAATTAAAATCAAGATCCCAGAGTCAATGAGAGCTTAAGGCACCACTTCTGGGCTTATTTCTGTGTGTCCTGACAGTACATTTGTTCAGAATACTATTGGTCGTAGATTGTGCTGTATGTAACACAGATGGATGCCCCTGTCAAGTTAAGTATGCAAGAACATGGCACTGACGCCAGGCAGTTCAAAGGGCTGCAGTTCTATTGGATGACATGGAGATCAACAATTTACTGTGGTAGGAAAATGTATACCCACTACATTTTGTTTTGTTTATTTTTTCAGCCTCTGACAGGATGATGATGCATTTTGAAATGCATCATTTTACACGTCGCGGGCGTTTGCAATGTAAACCACCGCGTCTCTTAACCTTTTTGATTCTCCTGACACGCGTGCAGCGGGAACGATGATAACTTGGACGACGCACCGAAATGTAAAACCTGACTACACAAGTCTGCACTTTAACCTCGTTGTGAAATTCCCCATCATCCAAAGTAATAAGAGCACACAGAAACAAAACATCAGACCTGTACCTGTCCAAATACCCTACAGTATTACAGGCTATACAGGCGAGAGGATCAGCATGCAGCTGAGCGTGTTTACTGTACAGGACAATGGGCTCTATCTGTGGGTTACCACAGTGCATGTTATAAACGTCTCCATACCATTTGCCTGTAACTGGCTTTGAACATTTTTGGGAGGGGCCTATTTCTCATTCAAAACATCCAAACCCAAACTGGAATCACATGTTGAGGGGCTTTTATAGAGCACACCTCTTATATGCTTTTATTTCGGGGGGGGGGGGGGGGGGGGGGGGGCACAACTTACACAGCCAACCCAGCCTGGCGGAGACACGCGCTAATTGGAAGAATGGAACTGGTGCAGGATATGACTCCGAGTGATTGATGGTAGAAAATGAATCGTGCTGGGAAGAAGAACATTAATATCTATTTATTTCATGATGCACCTGCGAAAACCCTAACCCCCTAATACAAGCAATCTTGTTTCCCTGACAAATTGGGGGGACAGAACTAATTGCTATCCACAGACTTCCACAAATGTTTGACCTTGTGTAATCATTTTTCAATTCTTGCCTTTGCCCCAGGACCGAGAAGGGTTTTCTACCCATATAGGCCTACAAATGATCTTATCAACTTAAGTAGGTGTTGCAGTAGGTTAACAAAAAATGTATTATTTTCACTACTTCTTAAACATTTGTCTTCTAATTTCTGATTGTATTTTGTTTTTAATTCATGAAAACCTTTGCTTTTTTGGGAATGTTTTTCGAAAATGTTTTGAAATAATAATTAAAAACAAAGTGTAGGAACAAAAAATAAAGGAACCCATAAAAATATGTGTCCGCAACCTACAAATGTTTCTCGACCCACTGTTTGGGAAACATAGGGTGGCATAGGGGTATTGCAGATAATGCTGCAGTTATTTGGAAAGACAGGGGAGTAGAAGAGAGAGACTGAGTAATGGCAGTGTTTTAGAGGCAAGCTGAGAGAGAGCAATGAAGAGAACTACATCTCACACCACTCTCTCTCTCTCTCTCTCTCTCTCTCTAAGAGGATGAGTCAGCCTCACCAGAAGGGGAGGAGAGAAGAGATCAACAAATAAATGATGATAGACAGACAGACAGAGGCTAGATGCATGAAAGGAGAGGAATATAGAAGGAGAGCTCTTAGGGAACAACAAAGGATCAGAGGGAACGGAACAATAGAATCACACGTGAAATTACTCAGAAGTAACTGTAAACGAAAGCATCACATCGAGAATGAATGTTTGTGACTCTGTGACTTGAAAGCAAACAAGATTAGAGGTGAGAGAAGGAACGAGAAGAGGTTGGAGGAGAGAGGTTATAGTTGCAACTAGAAAAAGTGCCCTTCTGGGCACAGGTCTCCACCAGGAGGATAGGAGTGTGTGTGTGATGTTTGGCAAAATGTTTAGGAGCAATATAAACGTGTGTGTGTGTGACGCGGCTTGGCCTGTTGTAGCGCCACCATGAGGCTGATTTGAAAACTGTCAAGTGGCATTTCTTCCAAAGCCTAGTGGGAATATGCATGGACAGTTTCACCACAATCGGACGCTGCGTTGAGTAGTTGTGGCGATTTGTACAAAACGGGTACAAAGCGGGCTACTCCTGAAAGGTTTAGAAGCCAATCGTAGCCAATGAGGGTGGATTATGAGAAATCAAACAAACCCGTGTTGATCACATGACTATGAAGAGCATGTGTACCGATTTGCGTGAAATTTGGATAAAATCTGAAGGAGTAATATTAGAAAATGTGTTTTACATAGGTCGGCCTCCTGGTGGCGCTATAAAGAGCAGATGTGAAAAATTCCAGGCAAAGGTTTTTCCTTGGCCTCTAGGGAGTTGGCATACAAAGTTATCCACAGATCCGTGCAGTTAGAGGTAAAAACACTTTTCGGCCAGTTATAGCGCCACCATGAGGCTGAGTTAAAAATGTTCATGTGGCATTTCTTCCTCGGCCTAGTGGGAATGTGCGTGCACAATTTCACGGAAGTCACACAATGTGTTCATGATTTGCAGCATTTTGTTAGAAACTGAGCACTCCTGCGAACTTTGGAAGCCAATCTTAGCCAATCAGGATGGAGTCTGAGAAATCTGAAAGACCCGTTTTGTTGAATGGCTCTAGAGAGACTGTGTACCAATTTGCGTGATGTTTGGACAAAATCTGTAGGTGTACTGTCCAAAAACTTGTTTTGCACAAAGCGGCCTCCTGGTGGCGCTATAACAAGCCGTTCTGGAAATGTTCGGGCAGAGGTTCATCGTTGGCATCCAGGGAGTGTGTGTGCCAAATGTGGCATCGACCGGGTTAACGGTGCCGGAGATTAGCTGTTCACAGACGGAAGGACGGACGGACGGACGGATGGACGGACGGACGGACGGACGGACGGACGGACGGACGGACGGACACACGGATGGACGGACGGAGTGCAAAACATACTCTCTCCCCATGCCTTCGGCCTGGTGGAGACAATTAACCTTCAGAGACAGATTTGGTGCTGGGTAAACAGTCAAGCTGTAAACAGCCAAGAGATTCTTCTTCTGCTTCTTTTTTCCTTTTTTAGTTTTACACCTTGTCAGCAACTTTCACTGCAATTTCTTCACCTCCAGTGATCAAGATTAGAGGTGACAAGGCATCGCACTGCGACACTTTGTGAGCTTGTAGATCTGCTATTTTCCACTAATCACTCCCTAACATTTCCGTCTAGTTTTTATTTGTTGACGAAATTGTCAACAATAGTCTATAGTTATAGTCATCATATAGCTTAGTTTTTATTTACTTGTCGTCAGTGAAAAAAGGTAGTCGACGAACAGTTTTCGTCGTAGTTTTAGTTGACGAAATCAACACTGATAGCTATGATCTGCTCTCTGCTTTTGCTATTGAACTGTGTACTTGATAACCCAACTCTCCCATGAGCTCATGTAATACATGTACTAATATTATTTAGTTTAGTAGACCATTTCTACCACATACTTAAGCAATATTACACGAGAGGGTGTGGGTTAACGTGATTATTGCCACGACAGGGATGCGGTGAGGAACGAGACGAAGTCGAGTTCCGCAAGCATCACTGAAGTGGCAATAATCACGTTAACCCACACCCTCGAGTGTAATATTGCAATTATACAACAGTTACCCTTAAAACTAAGAAAATCGCTGAAAGAATATATTTTTTTAATGACATATGTAGTCACTACGACCACAAATGTCCCAAGAAACTAGCTAGCCTAGCCACCGAGTTTGCTAGCGCTCTGGTAGAACAGAGCAGCTGAATTCTTTGTTTTGATTAGGTGGTGAATGGTGCTGGTTTAACCCACGGCTAGAAGGCTGTTTCAACCAATCAGATTGCTTCCTCGAAACGACCTGTGGTATAATTGTGAATACACACTTGTCTTGGCCCTGTAGAAGAAGGAAGAACTGTCCAAGTGCCATGCTGACTCATGTAACATGGATTGTTTGTGACTGCTGCTTTGATGTGATTTGTCACATTGCCTCTCTTTGTCACTCAGTCTCAGATAGAGGCAGGCGTTGCGTCGGTCCATTGTAGGATTCTTCCTACATAACACAGAGAGATAACACACACGCACACAACACTACCGTGGATTTCCCTCACATAACATACAGTACAGCTGGCTTTCACAGCGCTGTCAAGCACCACATCTCCATTGTAATGCGGACACTTCCCGAACATATTTTTTCACAGACCTATATAGTAACGTGATGCTTTCATTTTAAAACGTTTTTAAATCGTTTTAACTCGAGTGGAGTGGTTATCTGGTATCTGTATTAGTGAGTGCCAAAGTGAGTGCTGTGATAATATTTGGAATTTATCCCTTCAGTTTAACTACTTAAACCCTCTGAGACGGACCACCAAACCTCCTCGACAAAAAAATCACATTTACGCTTGTAGATCGGCTATGTTTGGTGAATGCTCCCCCGAGAATAGGGATGCTGGGGTTCAAGTGGTTAAATGATGTATGAAGTTATTTTCAATCTGTTGTCATCAAGTTTTCCTTGTGACACATTCTGTATCTTAAGGGTAAAGTATTTACATTTACATACCGTAATATGACATAAAACAATGTAAGGTTCTGTTATGTAACAATGTAATTCAGGGCCTTGGGTGAAAACGTTATTTACAGGGGTGGGGTGTGTTATGGCAATCTGTGGGACACATGCTCAGGAAGACATAATAATGAGGCAACACAAGGATTCATAGTTTGGAAGTATTAGAGATTTACTCGAGTAAGGAGTCAGGAACTTACATGACCAATTCAATGCAACGGAAGACCCAGTCTGACTCACTGAGTAAACATAAGGCCACAGCCTTTATAGTCTCCACTCCCACAAGAGACATCCCCCAACATAGCCCAAAGGAATTTGGGACAGTAATAAAGTAACCAACCCAGCACCACAGGGGTGTCACAGATAAGATAACATCAGAGTGCAATAAAGGGGTATTATTATATGTTTGCAGTCTAAATTTCTATGACATTACCCCACTTTTAAACATTTAAAAACCCCTAAACACCACTTATCAGTACATCGCAGATGTAGGCAAAAAAACCTGGAACCCAATGGGTTAGACAAACAGGGAAAATTCCTACATGGCCCTCATCATAGAGCGACCGCACACAAGGCCTACGATACACAGTGTTACAATAGTTTCACAACAACAAACAAAACAAGGCAAAGCCAAATTAAACATACAGCAAAACGTCGTAGCCCTCAGACCAAAAACCATCTCAGCACCAGAAAATGTCCGTTCAGAACTGTCCACCCGCACACTCGATAGTGTACTGCAGGTGCCATGTGGTCCACACCGCACAGAGCAATCCAAAACCGGAAGTAGCTCTTTCACAGAGCTCAAAGCACCAACGTGCATTACTTCCACAAGCTCCAGACATGTCGTGAGCTTGCAGATCGGCCATTTGACAGAACTGCACACGTCACAGCCTTCCAAAAGACCAGAAATTGTCACCGCACAGGTGATGCAACATCAGGTTCAACCAGGTCAACCCAAATTCCTTGACAATAGGCTACTCCTAAAGCTTGATCACAATCTGATCATGTAAACAGGTTACATCAGTACAGTATGTCTTAAATTTAACTCATACAGCCAATACATCAATAACAGCCATGTAATCAATAGACCTTTTTGCTAAAACCACTCATAACTCCGGCACCACTAATTAAACTAAATTAACTTTTATTTTCACTATACCTTGGTCTGAATTTTTAGCCGAATGAAGCCTCTTGGCAGCACTTAAACGTCTATTCCCAGAAGGGGGTTTTATTGACCATGTCACAGGAACTTAGATAAGTGCCCTGAAACAGCTGGAAATCCCTTTGTTTACTGATAAGATAATTTTACGGCCTGCATGGGACACAAAAAAGTCAAACTCTGTTTTTAAGAGTTTGCCAGTTGTCAGTGAGATCACAGTATTTATCACTACTATATTTTAGTAAATACAACCTATTTTTGTTTTATAGCAGCCATAAGTGGAACAAATGCAACTCTGTAGCTACTCACTATCATTCGATCCCAATGTACACCTGTCAGCTTCACCTCACCCCTCCACCATAACTGCAGAGCCACAAAAAATAGCACAGCTTTTTCCGCATTCAGTTGTCACCAACGCGTACTCCTTCATGTCGGGATTCCGATTCAAGAATCTTTGCTTCCTTCAGATTCCGATCGTATCATTGTCCAGTGATCCCCCATCACTGTGTGCCATAATGTTCCATCTCAATGTCAGTGCATCAATGTCCATGCTCAGTTCCCAATGTTCAGTTCGTTCTCATCTCAACCCTGACACAGAGTTGCACCCTCATACTGGAAAAAACAAAACCAGTAGTTTGGCCCGTACATGCGGTATCCTCTTTCCAACTGAACAGGATGAGGTGTTGTTGACAGCCGTACATTTATTTTTGCATAATATTGCAATCCACTGTACACTAAAGTTTGCAATTATAGCTGCTATATTCTATTCCATATTTAACTTTTGGGTTCCTGTCCTTCAAATAATGTCATCAAATCAATCACTGTCACAAGCTATCAGCATGTGGGCATACTCATTTTATTTTATGCCTTATTTGGACTTTCAAAATTTCAAATCTGTATATACTTTAAGACATAGGCCTACTGTAGATTTACACTTTAAGACATACTGTAGATTACAATCTGTATATACTTTAAGACATAGGCCTACTGTAGATTACACTTTAAGACATACTGTAGATTACAACCCAACACAAACCGGGTATACTTATGACTTACACTACATTTTTCACTAAGACCTAAGTCCTTAAATAGAACACCAGCTGGTTCTCCCTATACTGACAACAAAACACTACCCCCAGGCGTTTCGCGAACCACCTGGGGTAAAAGACTTCACATTCTTTGCCTTTTCTGCTTTTACAAGCCGACGGCTTCAAACAAAAGCTCTGGCTTATCCAAAAGTGTCGTTTACAACTTAAACAATAATCACTATTATGTGTCCATAAAACATTTTCAGCTCTTTTGAATGTATTGATTGCATACACTGCTCTGTAATATTTTCGGCCTATTTGGTGTTCCTATATCCTAATCTTACCTATCCATTCTGTTTTACCTTAAACATTTTAACATTACCATACTGTTTGGCATTTTTTCTTTTCTCCAATCTGTCTACAATTAAAACAACGTGCTTATAATAACTAGGTTCGCGCGCACGCAGTAGATCTGTCATTTTAAAAAAACTTTCTTTCAGTCTCAAGTAATCTTTATCTCAATCTCACTCCACTAACTGTCACACTGTCCAATTTACTATTGAGCAGACGCTCTTAATTCAGAGCGATTTACAACATGAATATCCAGGGGCATACTTATACATCAAGCTGCGTATATTACAGAAAACAGGCGATAGCCTCCTATACTGCATGGTGCATGGCTTAGCAAGGCTCACTTCTCTAGGAACTAAAGAGCCACTAAATTTTAAACACTTAAACTAACTTTTAATATCAATCAGGGCATGGCCTGCCTGGGGAATTTAGATTAAATTCTTTCTACATTTTAAATTTCACGACAACTCCCCTTGAAGGGAACCGTACAGCCCTCAGGGGCTAGCTACCATGCCATGTTAAGGATAAATAAGTCTATATTAGACAGTCACTTGATCAAAATGAAGTGATAACTAGTAAACCAGTCATCGATGCTACTCTTTCATCAAGGCTACTATTAGCCCCACACTCAGAATAACTGAGTGAGGTAATAGACTAAAACTATTTTGACTACCATTTTCACCTTGACTACTCTAGCCCACATTTCGACACAGAAACTGTACATAATGCACCTAAATATCTTCTCCAGGCCCTAAAATGTTCTTCACAAGTTTGAGCATTTTCACTCATACACATGTGTACACTCACGCTTTCAAACAGTATACATTGAGACATATGTACTCCATACACATACTGTATTCACTTCCTTATTTTTATCCCTATTTGGAACTATTTCCATTTTCTCGTCTCGAGAATCATATGACATCATATGATTTAAAACGTATTACTTTACCTTAATATATCTCTATATCAATTCTCATATCTTCATTTTCATTCTAGGCTGTTAACTATTTAACATCCCTTTTTCACAATTTCCTCTCACACTTCTTTTCTGTCTCACACTGTCTGCCTCTCTCTCACACACTCACATACAGGCAGAACACTCCATTCTACACTCAATCAGTTTTCATGACAGACCATTCACATTCATTTTCAAATGATATATCCATACATAGCGCTTCACAATTGTTTTATGCTTCTGTTAGCAAAGGTACCCTAGTATAAGGCGAGGATCAACCCCCCTTCTCAGTAGCTACGAAGTTTAGGCAAGACAACTTGTCTCCCTTTTAGGCCATTTTTTAACACGCACAGACATACACTTTAGGACAATACACACACACACACAAACACTGGCTAGCCAATTTTTTTGTTGCTTCATAAAACAACAAGGATACCCTAAGGCAGGATCTCTCCCCCTCTTTAGACAGCAGGCAACGTAATGAGTGATTTATTGAATAGACTATTCTTTTTTCCCAACGTACACTGGTACCATTTGTCAGACCTCCTTGTCTAACCATCTTGAGTCATTCAACCAACCAAACACTGTTCCTCCGTCTCTCATGGCATGCACATGAAAGGCAAAACTTTCGTTTCCCTCTTTTAAATAGGCCATCAAAAAATGCCTATCGTGATCACAACCAAATTTCATCACTAATACCTTAAAACCCCGAATAAAAGCAATACCTCATTTTCTGAACATCCAAACAGACACCCATATACTCACTTGCGCACGTCGTCGGCCCAGCCCGAAAGAATGAACTTACTCACCAAGCCGACGACCGCCAAGTCCAGCATTTAGCACACCATCTCGGTAGGAAACCTCCAAAATGTTATGGCAATCTGTGGGACACATGCTCAGGAAGACATAATAATGAGGCAACACAAGGATTCATAGTTTGGAAGTATTAGAGATTTACTCGAGTAAGGAGTCAGGAACTTACATGACCAATTCAATGCAACGGAAGACCCAGTCTGACTCTCTGAGTAAACATAAGGCCACAGCCTTTATAGTCTCCACTCCCACAAGAGACATCCCCCAACATAGCCCAAAGGAATTTGGGACAGTAATAAAGTAACCAACCCAGCACCACAGGGGTGTCACAGATAAGATAACATCAGAGTGCAATAAAGGGGTATTATTATATGTTTGCAGTCTAAATTTCTATGACAGGTGACCTGGACACACAACAGTTGTGGTTCTCAAACTGTTGTGTTACCAGTGGTATATACACCAATATATCCAAGTGGACCACTGGTATATATTGGTATACACCAATGTATACTAGTGGTCCACTGGTATATCCCACTCATAGAATCGTCCACTTCTTTGAATAACAATACCAAACTGCTCCCGTCCCAAATGAGTGCTCCTGTTGACACTGAAGCTTTCAGCTGGATGCGGTGGAGCAGTTCATCATGGATCTGATTGTAAAGCACAGCTATATGGCCATGATAAAAAAGGACTGTATAAGATGCCATAATATTAAACGGCGAGAGGATAAATCGCAGACAGGACTCCATGACTCCTTCACGGCTCCTCTGTGCCCTGTTATTATTGCAGTTTGTGTATGTTTGTTCAGAGCTTTTCCCCCTCTGCCCACCATTACCCTACTGCCCACGCACAAACACACTGTCTCACGTGTACACAGTGCATGTAGTAGTGCTGCACACACACGCACAAACACACACACGTGCACACGCGCAAGCGCCTCGAAGCACCTCTAAACCGTCTTTTGATCTGGGAGGCGTTGTGTTGTAATGTTTGTTTTTATTCCTTTATTTGTCTCTGTGGCGAAAAGGGCTAAATGAGCTGCAGACCACACCATCTGTTACTGCAGAGCTTCAGAGCAAGTCCAATGGGCACACGCACACACACACACACACACACACACACACACACACACACACACACACACACACACACACACACACACACACACACACACACACACACACACACACACACACACACACACACACACACACACACACACACACACACACACACAATGTGGAGTGATTATAGACATAGTACTATCACTGAACTTTATACATCATGTCTTCTGCTCTCCGAGCTGTTAATCCATTGCATAATCCTTTGATGCTACTAACTTTACTTCCTCCTAAATGTTAAATCTGCTGCAGTCTGTGCTTAATCGTGCGTGTGTGTGTGTGCGTGTCTGTGCTTAATCGTGCGTGCATGCGTGCGTGTGTGTGTGTGTGTATGTATTATTTTATATGGATAAAGGCGGTGGCTCAGGGCTAGAGTAGCTGGATGGCAACCGCAAGGTTGCCAGTTCGAACCCGGGCTCCCCCAGAGTTGGTGTCGAAGTGTCCTTGAGCAAGACACTGAACCCCAAATTGCTCCTGATGTGCTGGTTGGTGCCTTGCATGGTTTCTGCCGCCATCGGTGTATGAATGTGTGTGTGAATGGGTGAATGTAATGCACAATCTATGTAAAGCGCCTTGGATAAAGGCGCTATATAAATGCACCATTTACCATTTACCGTTTATTCATACTATTGGGTACATTGTTACTAGTGCTATAGTCACTTTATCAACGTTGCTATTTAACAGGTTTATCTTCTGGGTTTTTTTATATATATATTATTGCATGCCTGTCTGCTCTTTTGAGGTTTCTTTCTTCCATTTCTTTTTCCATCAAGTTATACATTTTTTGGTCCTTATTGAGGGGGATGGAGAGTTGGTAACCATTTTACGCTCTCAAGAGTTAGAAGAATTATTATTTGTATTGACCTTTGCCTGTTATCCCTCCTAATGGTTTTTAGCAAAAGGCAGATGCACACCTCAGAAGGCTAGTGACAGGTGCATAGGGCAATAAAGCATACTTAAAAAGGTTATCTTTGGAAAACAAAGAAGGGTCCCGGCCGCACACTGTCAGAAAACTTGCCAAAAATGTTGCTCTTTATTCAACGTTTCGGTCTATTCGACAGGCAGACAGACGAATAGAGGTTGAATAGACCGAAACGTTGAATAAAGAGCAACGTTTTTGGCAAGTTTTCTGACAGTGTGTGGGACCCTTCTTTGTTTTTCAAAGATAACCTTTTTAAGTATCCCTCCTAATGGTACCACGTTAATTCAGCATGGAAATGTGGAGAAAATCTTATCCAACGACAACAAAATATTCTACGTTTTGCGTCTGAGAGGCTAAATGTCATCAAGTGGTGCAGGTCTGTGACCAAAATGCTGAATAAAGAATGGGCCTTGCTATAAAATAGGTTGAAAACCACTGCTTTAGGGGGTTCCAGGTGGTCCCCAGCAAAATGATGGGTAACCAAATGGACCCGTATTAGATCTTTAAATCTTAACTCTAATTTAACTATCAAGAGTTAAATTATCGTTAAACATCTGCATCACATAATTTACAAGAAGTCTACAATTACACATTATTTTTGATCAACATTTTTCAGTCATCTCTCCTATGGTATCAATACAGTATGGAATTGTGGATAAAATATTATCAAACGACAACAAAATATTCAACGTTTTTGGTCTGGGAGGCTAAATCTCGTGGTCTGTGGCTCAAATAGTGAATAAATAACCTACCTTGATATGAAAAGGGTTGAAAACCACTGGTTTAGTTAATTGTCTTGTTTTGCCTTTTTTGCACACACCCACAAGGTCATATGAGACCATGTGAATCTCCAAGGACACAGGATGGAAAGACAGGCGGTTTGCACCGATGAAAAGAAAGCTAGCCTGGACAAAAAGGCAGGAGTGAGAGGAATAAATTGAAAAATGAGATTTAGAATGAAATGAATTAGATTGGTTGAACAATGAAAAACACAATGAAAAACACGCACAAACGCAGGCGCGCACGCACAAACGCAGGCACGCACGCACGCACGCACGCACGCACGCACGCACGCACGCACGCACGCACACAGACACACACACAGACACACACACAGACACACACAGTGATAGTCAGTGACCTTCTGACCCAAGGAGTGTTTTAGAATTCTGATCTGCCCTGGGGCTTAGAAATAATTGGCCAGAGTTTCTGAGAGCAGCACAATCCACAGCATAATTTCTCTTATAGCTCTAATTTCCCCCTTTCACTTCTCCCTTTTTTCCTCCTCTCTCATTCTCTGCCTTTTTCTGTTCCCACAGTTATTTATTAAAATATCTCCCATGTTCTCCTCTCTCTTCTCCCCGTCTCCTGCTTATTGTTCTTTGTGCTTTGGCTTCTCTCTCTCTCTCTCTCTCTCTCTCTCTCTCTCTCTCTCTCTCTCTCTCTCTCTCTCTCTCTCTCTCTCTCTCTCTCTCTCTCTCTCTCTCTCTCTCTCTCTCTCTCTCTCTCTCTCTCTCTCTATGTAGTATGTACGTATGCACTATGTATGCATCACATTTGAATCACACACACATTAAAACTCATGAAACTAGAGTATATGTATGATATGTATTCAACCATATTTTAACCATATTCCCTTGTTATTACCCAGTATGCTATCTTTCATTTCAATACTGATACCAGGACAGGAAATACATTTCTTCACACATTTATGAAGAAGGGCTGAAGTGGTTAATGCATGTTTTGTTTTGTAATACTAATAATAATCAAAATGTACAAAGTAACTAACGTTTTCAAATGAATGTGATGGAGTAAAAGTACAATATGTGGAACCGAAGTATAGTGGAGTAAAAGTATCGAAAATTGGAAATACTCGAGTAAAGTAAAAATGCCTCAAAATTGTACAAAGGTACACTTGAGTAAATGTACTTTGTTACTTTACATCACTGGAGAAGACATGCATGCTCAGCAAAACCCTCCACCTGGTAACATTTCTCAGCCCCTGGCCCTATATAACCTTCACCACGGATACTAACCTAATCCGTACATCAAACATTGACCTTTTAAACTAAAACCCCAAATTATCCTTGTTCAATCTGAGCAGCAAATGAAATGTCCTCATTTTCCTAACACACTCCACTCCAATATGGTAATATGTGTGTGCATACACATGTTCTGTACTTGCCATTGTGTACGCACGCACACACACACTTGCGCATGGCACGCTTGCACACAAACACACACAGTCGGCCAACATCATTGTGCATGGAAACTGCTTCAATCTGAAGCAATTAGTACAGTAATGTAGAATTCACAAAAGCATGAATTTATAATCACTATAGCACGCCACTATAGCACACTTAAAGTGCTCAGATCCGTGGGCTCTAATGGAGAGGAGATGGAAGCATGCACACACACACACACACACACACACACACACACACACACACACACACACACACACACACACACACACACACACACACACACACACACACACCATAATAGGAGCATTATAGCTGGCATAACAGGCTGATATTACTGTAAGAGCACCATTAAATGCATTCTAGCAGATCTGTACATGTAGAGGTGCGGCTGTGCTTCCTGTGCTACAGTAGGACAATATCGCAACCACCTTCCCTGATCCAAGTGGAGCAGATGGAGAAAGCAAAGCATGGTGAGAAGTGAACGCTGACTGTGTGCCCCTCGGCTCTATGTCGACTCGTTTGTAAAGTGCTTTGTTTAAACCCCACCGACTGACTCAAACATCCACAAACACGAGGACACGAGGTTTCAGCACTCCACAACACTCCTCTGCCAGATTATGTGCAGGCTTATTTCCCCCCTTCATCCTCTCTCTCTCTCTCTCTCTCTAGAGAATTTGGAAACCACACACAGCCATATTGTCACCTCAGTTTACCTGCAAATAATGGGCTGAAATGGACTGTTTCCTCAGCCCAACAGCCCAAGTTTGAAGTCTTTATCAATGTCATGTGAGTGCGTGTGCCAAAGATATACTGTAGTGAAATGTCCTGTGCTATTTGGAAGATGCACAAGAAACAACGGGTATAGTGGTGAGTTTGAAAGGGGAGTGATCATTGTTAGCTGTGGGCGCGTGCGTGTGTGTGCGCGCGCGCACGCGCATGTGTGTGCGCGTGTGTGTGCATGTGTGTGTGTGTCTGTGCGTGTGTGCGTGCATTCATGCGTGCAGTAGGCCTACAGTATGTGTGCGCGGCGTGCATAATAGAGGGGTAACACAGTCAGGTGACAGGGCCTGTAATTACAAGCTATGAGAGCAGACAACCTGTCTTCTCTCTGCCCAGGAAAAGACAGGCTATGAGAGAAACAAGAAAGAGAGAAGAGAATAATCTATAACAGCTGTACTCTTCTGGCATTCGATATCAGATTCAGAATCCCCGCAGAGAGAGCCCACAGCCAGAGTGTGTGTGTGTGTGTGTGTGTGTGTGTGTGCGTGCGTGCGTGCGTGCGTGCGTGCGGGCGGGCGTGCGTGCGTGCGTGTGTGCGTGCGTGCGTGCGTGCTTGTGTGTGTTTTATAGGATAAACCAGCCAGCCTCTTGAAAGGTAATGAAGTTGCAGGTACAAATATATACTGATGTTGTTTGTTTTCAACCCTTTTCATATCAAGGTCCATTATTTATTCGTCATTTGAGCCACGGACCACCATTTGATGAGATCTAGCGTCGCAGACCCAAAACTAAAGCATATTTTGTTATCGTTGGAACACAATTCCATGCTGTATTGATATGATACCATAGGAGCGATAACAGGCAAACAATGATCGAAATAACAATTCTTCTACATTTTCTAATTGTGTAAATTAAGTAATACAGATGTTTAACAATAATTCAACTCTTGAGAGTTACAGTGTCAAGACATGAAGATCTATGGGGGTCCATGTGTTTGGCCCAATCAATCCCAGAATGCACTCTGTTCCTACCCGGAAGGAGGAGTGAAATCGCCTCATGCGCTTTTGAGCAACTTAATGCAAGTGGATGGGAGTGGATCCGGTGGCGTCTCTATTAATATAGGCTACTCTAAGGTTACATCATTTAGGGGACCACCTGGAACGACCGCTGGTTGAGAACCACGGTTGTAATACATATTGGAATAAATGTTGGTCTTGTCATTGCCATATCATGGTTAAACATAGAGGCTAATAACGATCAAGACGAATTTCCATCTTTTGATGATAAATGTGCACATCCTCAGTATTGATATAACTTTCATAGTCAGTGTATAAAATGATCAATTGATCAATTATTTTAATAACAAATGTACTTAATCTGCTCCACTGTAGCAGCATGTTGCACAAACTACAATAGTACTGTATAGCACAGCAAACTACTGTATAGCCAGTTTTGGGTCTGCGACGCTAGATCTCATCAAATGGTGGTCTGTGGCTCAAATGACGAATAAATAATGGACCTTTACTGTAGGTAGATGTAGTCATAGCACTGTATAGTATATATGTAGGCCTATAGTATACTATAGTATGTATAGTTTATATGTATAGTTTCATTATATAGATATTCCACAGTTTCGTTCTTAGCTTACGCATGTTTAACTACTTTTTATGTATGTGATGTATTGCCATGCTTTTTGTTCTTGCTTAATGTAAATCGCTCTGGATTAAGAGCATCTGCTAAATGCCTAAATTGTAAATTGCCAATAACATAGCTCACTGCTAGTAAGGTATAAATATTTTGAATGCAATAGAGCTGCAAATATAGCTTAATATGGGCTGATTATGGTTGTGGAGGTGGTGTGTTTACAGCGATTATGCAGGGTTGGAGTTGCCTGGGGCCCAATGTGATGTCTTTATGCAGGGTTGGAGTTGCCTGGGGCCCAATGTGATGTATTTTCATGGAGCCCCTGGGGCTATAGGTAGACTTAAATAATGATAATCCATGAAACTAGAGTCCTTGTAACCTGGATACCGCAGGTTGGAATTCCAAAGTTCAATCTACGTGTAAAAGGTGAAGGAGTCGTACACTATATATGACCCCTTTAACAGCGAACATCAAATCTACGCTGATGCACATTTAAAAGTAATTTCAGGTATGTACATGGCCTACTGACTTTGCACCATGCCTACATGATAGATCGCTAACATTTCAAGAGGAATGCTTAAAAACTAGGTATGTAACAATATATCGCAAATCGATTAAAATCTATTCAAACTGCTGAAAAGTGAAGAAAATATAGGATCTTTGTGAGAGAATTGATTTAAAAAAGAGTTGTAGACATTTGCTACTGTATTGAAAAGAGGATAAGAGAGAAGGAAAACTGGATGTGTGTGTAGTCTCTACACAATGTCTCTTCGCCGAAAATATATAGGCTCACAACGCATCAGTGTATGTCAGGATATGTCTGCTGAATTTCCGCCCGAGAATAGGTACACAAATGCTTCACTGAATGGTTATACTGTAAACACTGTTCTTAGCTTGTCTATAAGATATGTTATATCACCACATAGGCTTTGATGCCTGACAGCATGTTCCAGGTTTGATAGCCGAGCCAGAGATTTATCAGGTGTGCGTTTGAGAGGATTTCCCTGTACACGACATGACTGGTGTCAAATAGCTCCATCTTCTGCTGTCATGATTGGTATTTGTGTAAGCACGTGCATGTCGGGATGGTAAGGGAAGAAAGAAAATGTCAGGATGGCGGTCTTAGGACTTTGATCTACGCTACGGTATGACAACAGTCATATTAGACGAGTGTATGCATTGCATGTCATGTGCACAAGAGAAGGCAGTGCACTGCTGTCAAAGATAGAAACCGTATTTTGTTGATCTCGCCGTCTCTCTTTGTCTCCACTGTCTGTCAGACTACTTGAACCAGCCTCGCTCTTTTCTACTTTGACGGTAATGAAAGAGACAATTATTCTCTTTATTTTGTATGCTGCTTTCGTTCTCGCCCGACAACATGATTTCTGTAGAGCTCCCAACAGATTGTTTTGTCCTCTTGTCAGGGCCATGTCTCTGGAGGGACAAAAACAAGTTCTGAAAAAAAAGAAGAAACAAAAGGGGGAAAAAAATGGTCGTACTATCAAGAAGGGAATTCAGCTAATAAAGCCTCAGTTATAGAATCTAGAGTATAACTCATTATAGTTGATACTGTGGGTCCTATCATGGGTCATGTTGACTCTGCTGTGTGACTGCTCTGCTTTGTTAATGTGTCCAACTGTTATTGTGGTTGCCTGTAGATTATTATGCATTATAGTCTGGTTTTTGTCTTATTGTTATGGCCTGTTGATGTACGTCAAATCTCTGTAGGCAGACTCATCATAGTTGACAATCAAGCCTATATCACTGTCGTGTCGTCCGCGTAACTTTGTGATGGCGTTGGAGTCATGTGTGACTGTGCAGGGGTGGGTCTCATCACGCATCCCTGGGGTGCTCCAGTGTTGAGCGTCAGGGGGTCAGATGTGATCCGATGTGGGTTTGACAGGAAGTCTAATATCCAGTCGCACACCTGCGTGGGCGTAGCTCTAGGTCTAGGGCTTAAAGCCAAACAAAATCCCAAGACTGAAAATGTTTTTTTGCAAATCTGCACTGATCTCATTAAATGACCCCTATGAAATCCTCAGGACTGAAATCTGTCACCAGGACTGAGAACTTTAAGCCCTGTCTAGGTGTCTGAGCTTTGTGTCAAGCTTTGCTGGGACAATGCTGAGCTGTAGTCCATGAACAGCATGCTGGGACAATGCTGAGCTGTAGTCCATGAGTAGCATGCTGGGACAATGCTGAGTTGTAGTCCATGAACAGCATGCTGGGACAATGCTGAGTTGTAGTCCATGAACAGCATGCTGGGACAACGGTGAGCTGTAGTCCATGAACAGCATGCTGGGACAATGCTGAGTTGTAGTCCATGAGCAGCATGCTGGGACAATGCTGAGTTGTAGTCCATGAGCAGCATGCTGGGACAATGCTGAGTTGTAGTCCATGAGCAGCATGCTGGGACAATGCTGAGTTGTAGTCCATGAACAGCATGCTGGGACAATGCTGAGTTGTAGTCCATGAACAGCATGCTGGGACAATGCTGAGTTGTAGTCCATGAGCAGCATGCTGGGACAATGCTGAGTTGTAGTCCATGAACAGCATGCTGGGACAATGGTGAGTTGTAGTCCATGAGCAGCATGCTGGGACAATGCTGAGTTGTAGTCCATGAACAGCATGCTGGGACAATGGTGAGTTGTAGTCCATGAACAGCATGCTGGGACAATGCTGAGTTGTAGTCCATGAACAGCATGCTGGGACAATGGTGAGTTGTAGTCCATGAACAGCATGCTGGGACAATGGTGAGCTGTAGTCCATGAACAGCATGCTGGGACAATGGTGAGCTGTAGTCCATGAACAGCATGCGTACATATTTGTCAATCAGCTTCTTGTCATCAATGTGCGACAGGCATTGGTGGAAAAAGTACTCAAATGTTTTACTTAAGTAAAAGTCTGGAATTCAAAATGTACTTGAGTAAAAGTACAAAGTATTGGTATTAAAATATACTTAAAGTACCAAAAGTAAATCTACTCATACAGAATGTCCCATTTCAAGTTTTCAAATGTATAAAGATCTTTTGAAATAGCAGACTACAAGCTTGCAGATCGGCAATTTTCAAATGGCTGAAACGAAGTGGTTAATGTAGTTGTATGAGTAAATGTACAATATTTGGAATATTTGGAGTGGAGTAGAACTGTCTAAATGTATTGGAATTGGAAATACTCAAGTAAAGTACACATATCTCAAAATTGTACTTAAGTACAGTACTTGAGTAAATGTACTTAGTTACTTTAGTTTACACCATTGTCAACAGGTCTCTATACATTTATGTAACAAGGTCACAACACTTTACAAAGACCTATACTTGGTCTGTTCTAAGTCTGCTGGAAATAGTTGCTCTACAAGCAGTTTTGTACATAATGTTTTTGTGCAGAGATGCTTTATGCTGATGCTCTGCTTTATTTACAAAGAAAATAAAAGACAGAAGATTCTCTCAAAATACCAAAACCTGAGGGGCATGATGGCACAGTTGGTAATGCTGTCGCCTCACAGCTAGAAGGTCCTGCAGGGTTCGATTCCCGCTCGGGACGTTGTGGGTGCTGGCGGCGTGTTTCCTCCTCCGCGTCATCAGTGCCCATACCCGAAGGCGGGGTTGGCGAAAGTGCCTTTCTGTGTGGAGTTTGCATGTTCTCCCCGTGTCCCCTAGGGTAGGTACCCTCACAAAAAACATGCAGGGGTCTCTAAACTGCCTCCCCCTGGCCAGCCAGGGCGCCTGATGGAGGGGAAAGTAACTGGTTGGAATAACGTGTTCCTTCCACGCGCTACGTCCAACCAGGGAAACTCCCCCCTGTCAGGTGTAAAGGAGCGACTTGGACACTCAGGCATGAAGGAAGCATGAGTTCAAGTCCGTTGCTCTCCCCATGTCCCCCATATATGGGGACTAGGTTGGCGGAGGGTGTGTAGAGCCCAGGATCACATTAGATAATTGACACAGGGATGAAAAATGGGTTACACAATCGTGGGATAAAAAATATTAGCAGAAAGAAAAAATACCAAAACCTTCTCATGCAACATTAAATGTAGTTAATTATACATTTTATTGTCACTGTCAGTGAAGAATTCAGTGTAAATGTCATACACAGTTGAAGGGCAAATGGACAGGTTTCCATGCATGCACAAAACCTCCTATGCATGTTACCCATGTGAGATTACAGTGATTCAGCGCCGGTGTCCTTTGCATAATTATCGAGGTATCAATGGAATGTTCTGTCGTCCTGCTGTAAGCCATTACTGGTTTAATGAGAAAGACACAGAGATTACCTCCACTAAGCAAATTAACATAGGCCTACTGAACTAGCCTCCAGGCCACGTACGCACGCACGCACATCTGTAGAGAAAGAATAAGGAAACAAGCACACATAACAAACACACATTCTAACACACCCACACGCACCCCACCCCCACTTTTAGGTCATGTGCATGTGTCATACTTGCTTATCCAACACTTTCCTCAATAATCTCCTCCGCTGCACCAGTGTGATTGAGGCTAAACACACTCATGTATGCACACAAAGCCTAGACCCCCCCCCCCCACACACACACACACACACACACACCATTCATTTCCTTATTTCTATTATTTTCATTTTTCTTTTCTTTTCTCTGTCTGTATATTTTTTGTATAGTTTGTACCTTAGGTCTACAGATACATTAATGAAAAGTTTTTAGTCTAACATGGGCCTATTCTCTTCTTCTTTTTTCTTTTTTTTTTGTTTTCTTGTGTTGAAATAGGTGAAGGGATGTAGCTGTCTGTTTGCAAAAAAAAAAGGGTCAAAGACAAGTCAGCTAACAACAGTGACATGAAACATGTGAGAAACAAATGTGAAAAGAAAATGTATTTGTTACAAGGAATTGTACATGTGATTGACTCAAAGTAAAAGGAAAAAAATGTATGCACACATGCATGCACTACAGTACGTGCACGCAGTGTGCACGAGACCCTGCAAAAGTATTCACATGGTAGCATTGGGCTACAGGTAGGCCTGTATTCACATGGTAGCATTGGGCTACAGGTAGGCCTGTATTCACAGGTTACATGTGTTTGGTCCGACGATTCATTGATCCGATACCCCTAACCCCTAACCTAACCATAACCGCAAGCACGGGAGCAGGCGCTAGTCCGAGGTGCGGACGCATGTCGAACCAATGCTCCGTCGGACCATAGTATGCCTCCCGTATTCACATGGTAGCATTGGGCTACAGGTAGGCCTGTATTCACATGGTAGCATTGGGCTACAGGTAGGCCTGTATTCACATGGTAGCATTGGGCTACAGGTAGGCCTGTATTCACATGGTAGCATTGGGCTACAGGTAGGCCTGTATTCACATGGTAGCATTGGGCTACAGGTAGGAAGTATTCACATGGTAGCATTGGGCTACAGGTAGGCCTGTCACAATTATTACATAATGTCTAATCACAATTATTAGAGATAATCGCATTTATTTTCTCATAATCGTTTCAATGTTGATTTTAAATTATAACATTAATGAATAATGTCAGTAATTTCTTTGTATATTTCAGTTATTTGTCATATCTGCCCTGTGCATTTTTTGATTACCAGGCAAACAGAAATTAATTCTTTATTCATTATGTTCCAATATTCAATGCCAAGAACACAATTAAATCGTAATTAGTTTTAATCTTCTCAAGGGATGCCTTGAATTATAGGAGCTGAAACTAAAAGTTTGCTTTGAACGAGTATCTTCCTCTTCTTCCACGTATGGTGGCTAATAATAATAATCGTTGCATGCAGATAAGACACTGGCAGCAGTAGCCAAAATGCTGTGTTGCTTAGCGTGTATACATGCGAGGTATGGGGATGCGTTTGCGCGCGCGCGTGCACACGCGCATACGCACACACACACACACACACACACACACACACACACACACACACACACACACACACACACACAGCGAGCCAGCCAACGACAGACTTGCTCATTATCATGTGCCTCTGTATTTCTGAGTCTGTTCAACCGCTTCTTCCTTCCGCTCGCTGACCCTCGTCTCTTAAACCTAATTATTCCTCCATGGCAAGATGTCCCGCACCAACAATAGCAGACTTACAATCTCACGTGTCACACATTACACATTAATACACAAGGCATTATGAGCTTGTGGATCTGCTATTTTTGGCATGCGACAGAGCACGAATGTGTCTTTACTCTCTGTAGCCTGCATACAGTATTTCATCTGAAATGTAAAAAAAACAATACGCAAGTGACGCGCATACAGTACATAAATAAAGACAATGAAACAGCTGTCTTTATGTACAGTTGACATTTATAGAGCTAATACAAAAACACTGTGGTACAGATCAATTATAAAAACTAAACCGTAACAAGAACAACAACAACATAAATAGTTTATAATCCTGATCGGTAGAAATGTCTTGGTCCCCTTGCAGCGCTACGGTTGAGGCGTAGGCCGTGACAGTGGAGTGTGGGGGACAGGTGAATGCTTTATAGTTTATTGCTTTCTCAACCAACAGACTGATTAGAAAAGACATTTATCGCTCATCTATAATCATCTGAAATCGATATATAATATCTGAAAATCCCTTACAGCTGTTTCTCAGCCAAACAAAATTAGACACCATCATCATCATCACTGGTGGAATTGGAGTCTTAGCGTGGATTGACTTGCGAGGCATAAACATCTCACACCTACGGTATGACCGAGGAGCGGCAGTGGCTCAGGGTTAATGGCCGGTAGAGCAGCCGGATGGGAACCGCAAGGTTCCCAGTTCGAGCCCTGTGGGCTCCCCCAGAGTTAGTGCCGAAGTGTCCTTGAGCAAGTCGCTGAACCCCGAATTGCTCCCGATGTGCAGGTTGGTGCCTTGCATGATTTCCTCCGCCATCGGTGTATGAATGTATGTGTGAATGGGTGAATGTAATGCACAATCTATGTAAAGCGCTTTGGATAAAAGCACTATATAAATGCACGTTTCACCATTTAGTCCATGTACTAGCTAACATTCACACATCTCTCATAGGCAGAAACAGGAAAGAGGGGTGGCTAGGACTGGGCAATATATCGCTATTACATTTAGAACGTGATATGAGACTAAATATGGTCTGGGATTTTGGCTATAGTTGTCATGACATGGAAGAAGTGCTTCCCAGACTTTAATCAGGGAAAGACAACACACACATAAATAATGCTGCCTTGCAACCTGTTGTCAGCTCTGTTATTTTCAAAACTTTTTTGACAAAGAAACAAAAACAAAACATTTGTTTTAATATTATCATCACAATAGAATATTAATGTCCCAATATCGATCCCATGGTATTTGGTCAATATATATTGTGATAGCCTATGTGACTTTGTCCATATGGCCCAGCCCTATTCTATGTCTGTCCCATTAGGTTGAGAGAGGGCTCTCGTCGACACTAAATTAATCGTAAAGGACAGAAACACTTTTATATTGAATCGGTATCGGCAGCCAAATTCAACTTGAAGCACGATATGTTCAGATACCCGTCGTCTAATCCTTCAAAGACATTATCGAAATCGTGGCCCGTGGTAACCATCTCTACTGTAGTTACACCGCTGCATCCACAAAATTGTTCCAATTCAGTGGTTTCTGGATGTGCAAGGCCCCTTGGGGCCACAACAATAACACATGATGAATTTATTTTATGCCGCGATAACACAGTATATCTTTACATGCCTATTTGAGATGGAACAACAGTCCTGAAGGGGATAAACACTAACATGTTTATGGTAAGTTGAGGTACAGGGCTGGCACATATGGATAAAATAAAATATCCTGACGTGTTTACCAAATACCTCCTCCATATCTATATTGTGAAGATAACAATGTTTTTAAAAAAAATCAGAAATAGTGAACATAGCCTATGTACAAGCCGACGCGTTGCAAGCTTGTAGATCTGCTATTTTAGCTATTTTTCACTATTTTTGACCATTCGTGAAATGGTATCATACAAGGCACGAGGGATTAAAACCAGGAAAAAAACAAAACAAAATTAAACAAATTACAATATCCCAAATCCCAGACAATCTAGTCTCATATATCATGATATCAGTTTAAAAAATGATAGTGCCCAGCCCTAACTTGAGGTGTGAGCCGGTGAATACTGCATGTAATGTAATAGTGCGTTGGTCATGGGAATGGACAGGCGGGGGACTGGAGGTCATTGGTATGGAGACTGCCATCCGTCTAATACACATCCAAATGGTTCTCTGTTAACTCATCCATCTGTCTCTTGAATACATCCATCAGATAGATGCCCTCTGCGTTTCTGTGTGTGTGTGTGTGTGTGCGTGCGTGCGTGCGTGCGTGCGTGCGTGCGTGCGTGCGTGCGTGCGTGCGTGCGTGCGTGCACAGTGGCGGCACAGTGGTTGCCAAACCTTTTAGCCTCTTGGGGCATCCTAACCCCCGGGGCAGACCAAGGCGCAGTTGGAGGAAATACATCGACTCACTGGCCTTGGAACGTCGCGGGATCCCCCAGGAGGAAGTCACTAATGTTGCTCTGGAGAGGGAAGTCTGGAGCACTCTGGTGGAGCAGTTGCCCCCGCGACCCGACTACGGATAAGCGGTTGAAGATGGATGGATGGATGGAAAAACAAAATGTAGGAAACCCCAAAAAAACAAAAGGGACCCATAAAAATGTGCTTTCCCCGACCCACTGTTTGGGAAGCAGGGCTGCCACAGAATATTGTAGGTATAAATGTAATGTGTCGTGTCAGTGTATGCAATTACAGCGTGCGTGCGTGCGTGCGTGCGTGCGTGCGTGCGTGCGTGCGTGCTAATCATGGTATCTGTAACTGCAGCTCCTCCTCCTCCTCGTCCATGTCGCTGGGCGGTCCGTCTGCATTGTTGTCCGGGCTGAACCGAGCCGACCTCATCTTTCCAAACAGCCCCGGGTTCTGCTGCTGGCGACGCAGTCTGGACACACACACACACACACACACACACAGATAGAGAAGCACTGTTGATTTTGACAGCACATTTTTTTATTCAGATAATAGTCATAGTATTTTTCATTTAGTTTTGAGTCATGTTTTAGTCATCAGTTGCATAATGAAAATAGCAACGCGTATTTTCAGAGCGCAACCAAACATAAAACGTCTTGTCTTTTAGTTCTACTGGATCTTCTCCACTAGTCCCTCCGTGACATTTTAGTCTAGTTTTTATTTGTTGAGGAAATTATCAATATATTAGTCTTAGTTTTAGTCATCATAGTTTAGTTTTTGAGCGGTGCCTCCGCTCCATTACGGAGCTATGTATGTCCGTATGTGTGTCCTGTGTCCCTGTATCCGAGCACGGAAAGCTGCAACACGGTAACTCCTTTCTCGACCATTTCGGACCCTGGGTGCGTTCCTGGGTGTCTGGATGTTCCGGGGACCCCCCGGGGGATCCCCACACATTAAGTCATTTCTCAAAGATTGTTTCCCCAAAAAAATCTAAGTACAGTACAGTAACTATAATAATACATTTATAGTTGCACCGCTCAGTTCACACAGGTGTGATTTTTGTCGGTGAAAAAAGGTTGTTGACGAACATTTTTTCGTCACAGTTTTAGTCGAGGAAATCAACACTGATGAGAAGGACGTGGACGCCATGAGAGAGAGGAACCAGAGGAAGAGAGACACACAGAGGGAGAGATACTTTTATTTGAGTAAAAGTATCAATACTGCAATGCAGAAAAACTCTGTTACAAGTTTAGGTCTGGAATTCAAAATGTACTTAGTAAATGTAAAAGTACAAAAGTATTCATATGAAAATGTACTTGAAGTGTAGAAAGTATACTCTTCATGCAGAATGTCCGTTTCACAAGTTTTCAATTGTAACAGCTTTGAAATAATAGCAAATCTACAAGCTCACAATGCGTTGCATCGTGATGCATTGTGAGCTTGTAGATCGGCTAGATGTCCGAAATGTACACTTATGTAGGGCTGAATTGGGTAATGTATATTTTGTAATAATAATCAAAATCTACAAAGTAACGATTAACTAATGTTTTCAAATAATTGTAGTGGAGTAAAAGTAAATTAACTGAAAATTGGAAATACTCCAGTAAAGTAAAAAATACCTCAAAATTGAAAAAGTACAGTACCTGAGTAAATTTTCTTTACACCACTGCCGTTTTGGTAATGCGTCAAAATGAATAAATTACAAGAAATTAAGGCGAAAGCCATGGTGCAGGTTGTTTGTTTTCACGCATCTTTTGTTTTTACAAATCACGTACTATGTAAGATTAGCCTGTTTGTTTACACCACTTTCTGTGCGTGCTGTGCATGTGTTCGCATGCACTCACAACAGCCCAAAGACGAATGGCAGATTTGTGTTTGTGCAAGAGTGATTACGTATAGCAGTATAGAAGAAATAAATAAAACGAAAGAGAGAGAGAGAGAGAGAGAGGGAGAGAGAGATAGAGAGAGAGAGAGAGAGAGAGAGAGAGAGAGAGAGAGAGAGAGAGAGAGAGAGAGAGAGAGAGAAGAAATACTTCCCACAGATTACAATCACCCAAGAGAGTTTGAAACATGGCTAATGACAAAAAACTCCCATATCTGCTGGGCGAAGTACAACAATGAGCAAACACAGCAGCAAGATTCGTGAGCTGCTGTGATAGGAGAAGGATATCAAATGGAACACAATCACCTTAAAGACTACTAATCATTGTGTGTATTCCTACACTATCTGCATCAAGGGACCTTGGTACATATAAATTGATTTAATGGAGATTCTGACCTTCAATTGTACATACATTTTGTTTTGATCGCATCGAGAGAGAGAGAGAGAGAGAGAGAGAGAGAGAGAGAGAGAGAGAGAGAGAGAGAGAGAGAGAGAGAGAGAGAGAGATACATACTGTAGCACCATTTCATTCTTTGGCTTAGTCTAGATTAGCTACCCCATCCAAACCAGTTTACTTTAACTGAAAGAAGCATTCCACACAAAATCATGTTTTTTGAGTGGTAACAGTGGTTCATTTGAAAATGCGGAAGTAGAGAGTTCTTTCAGGTGCTTCAAACGCCACTGAGCAGTGAAATGAAGAGCTGGGGGCGGGCAGTCCGCTCTTTTAAAAATAACCATGTAAACGATCTCGAGTGGGGATTATTATCTCCCTCCATTTTAACACAGGGATGAAAGAGCTTGTTCATTGGATTTCAACAAGAAAGACAGGGAACGAGGTTATAGAAAATAGTCAATATGGCACCTGACAACTAGCCTTTCCCTGCTCCGCTGACATTCTGCCTCGCTGACATTTGTATACGATTAATATCTTGTATTTCAGAGAAAGCAGCAGCAATATGTGTCTTGTGTGAATTATCGCATTGTGGGGTCCCAATCGGCTCTAAATCTGAGCAGAGTGTTGCCAGATGAATAATGTCTACCTTGATGTTTCATCTGGCCGGGGGACAAGCTCTAAAAAGTTAAACCACCACCAATGTCGGGTTTTCCTGTGAGAAACAGGCATCAGCTATCAATATAAGCTTTTATTTTAAAAAATACAGTTCCTTTTCGGTGTGGGTGCATGAGAAATTCAAGATGGCGTGCTCCAGTGTTATTGACAACATCAGCTAGCAACCCAATGCTAATGTGAGTAGCATCTCGACTCGATCGATCAAAAGCTCTATAAAAGACCAATTAACGTTAATCCCCGCCATTGGCGCTGAGCCAGATTAATCCAAAAGACGCAAATTCACGCAATTGGCGGGGAAACGGTTAACATGCAAAGCAATCAAACTATGTAGCTTTAGTTACAGCCTAGAATTAGAAAGATACGAGATGAGGAGAGACAGAGGAAGGGAAGAGAAGATGTTTAGAGCAAGGGGAGAGGGAAGAAATAAGGATTGAGGAGAAAGGATAATGGCGTTTAAGCATTCAGGACTGCTCTCCGATCCTGTCTAGCTATAACGACTTGGTCCATGCATGCCTTAGAGAAAAGCTTCAATGATTTATCAGAGGAATTTTGCCTACATTTATCTTCGTCTTCTTCAATCTTGACTTGAAGAAAATGTGTTTGTGTATGTTTGCCAGCCTTTATGCTCCAACATGACTAAGGCAAAAAAGAACACCCATTCTTCCTTCATTCCCTCACTTTCCTTTTATCCCCTTTCCCTCGCATTCTTCCCCCCATTAATGCATCCAACTTTCTCCAGCCTTATCCTCCATCGTAAGGGTGTACCTCTCATTACTTCAGTCATGCATTCTGGTACCTCTCCTGTCTCTACTCCTCCTGCTGAAATCATCAGCATGTGTTGCTTATGAAAGGGAGCTTAGCCCCTGCCTTTTTGACCATCGGAGTGTCCTCTCCATCCTGAACTGGAATGTAGCATTTTGTTGAAAGAATTCCCCTCTCACTCGACCTTGCGCAATGAGCACATCTGCACTAAATCTTTCATAATTAGCGTGGTGCCGTGCAAAGTGCAAAGTGCGCACACACAGAATTATAGCAGGCGACGCGTTGTACAGCGACTTACATTGTTTACATTGTCATACATGTTTAGCAATATAAACGTGTGTGTGTGTGACGCGGCTTGGCCTGTTGTAGCGCCACCATGAGGCTGATTTGAAAACTGTCAAGTGGCATTTCTTCCAAAGCCTAGTGGGAATATGCATGCACAGTTTCACCAGTAATATAAGTAATATAAGTATATAAAACTGGAAATACTCCAGTAAAAAAATAAAAATACCTCAAAAATGTACTTCAGTACAGTACATGACTACAATTTACAATTTACAATTTAGGCATTTAGCAGACGCTCTTAATCCAGAGCGACTTACATTAAGCAATAACAGAAAAGCATGGCATACATCACAGCATGGCATACATCCCGGCTCCTCCTGTCTACATGTCGAAGTGTCCTTGGGCAAGACACTGAACCCCAAATTGCTCCCGATGTGCTGGTTGGTACCTTGCATGGCTTCCGCCGCAATCGGTGTATGAATGTGTGTGTGAATGGGTGAATGTAATGCACAATCTATGTAAAGCGCCTTGGATAAAGGCGCTATATAAATGCACCATTTACCATTTATATATAAAAAGTAGTTATCATGAAACATGCGTAAGCTAAGAACGTAACAGTGGAGTATCTATGTAAATTATACATACTATACTATATTATATATTATACATGTGTACTATAAAGTGCTATGACTACATAAAATGCAATTCTAGTGATGTCTACGTAACATGCTATAAGTCTGTTTAAAATACTATCTAAGTCTGCATAAAGTGCTATATTTAAAATACTATCTAAGTCTACATAAAGTGCTATCTAAGGGGCTAGGCTAGGGCAAGACTAAATGTAGTTAGTTACTTTACACCAGTGGCCAGGTCAGGGTGAGCAGAACAGTGGTGAAGATGATGAAGGTGTAATGTGTTTGGAGCAACAACATGCACTTGGACACTAAAAGCTTTTCTATTGAGCCTAAAACACTCAGCAGCACGGCCACTCAATTTAAAGAGAGAGACAGACGGAGGGAAGAAACGGAGACAACAATGAGGTAGAGAGTGAGAGAGGGCGGGGGGGGGTCGCTATACATTTATCAAACGTGCTGTGGTTGTTCTCTCTCAGTCTCTCTCTCTCTCTCTCTGCTGTTGACAAACCATCAGTGGTGGAGCGAGCGGGAGAATCAATAGTCTTCACAAACGGCTATAACCCATTTTGGGCGAGAACCCCTTTTGGTGTTAGCATTATGTTATGCTTTAGCTATTGAAAAATAGCAGATCTACAAGCTCATAGCGCGCCACCGAGTGGCGCGCTACGAGCTTGTAGGTCTGCTATTTTTGAAAAATTGAAGAACGACTGACATAGAAACATAGCTTTTTCAGAAAACTGTCAGGATGTAGAAGACATTGTTTGAATCTGATCTCAGGTCAAAATGGGATAAAAGCAACAGCATGGCCATGGTGTATGGGATCATATTGATAAAGCAACAGCATGGCCATGGACCGGTGCATGAGATCATATTGATAAAGCAACAGCATGGCCATGGACCGGTGCATGAGATCATATTGCCTGCTGCGATGCGTCAACCGCAGTGAACAACCACTTATTGAAAGGCTCCCACTCAGGAACAAATGGAAACACAATCCAAAAGGCTAGTGCAGAAAAGTCGACCGTGTAAATAGGCTACTACAGTGAATAATAGTTATCTCAAAGGTCAATCCAAAAGTTACATTTCTAACACTTGTGTGAAGTGGGGGGCGCACGGCCACTTGTTCAATGTCATCTTGATCACGCCTGCACATCATGGTACACCAGCATGCCTACTTGCCTAGTTACGTAAGTAGAGTAGCTCAGAGTGGAGGACAGAGTATCCTGTCATATTATCCTATCCTATAGCCTAACTTATCCAATATAAACATCTGTTCCGCATGGTTCTCATTGACATTAGCATACGCAGACAGCCACATTGTCTGTTTTTCATTTTACCAAAAATGTAAGCTGTTAATTAATTAATAGCGTTTTTGTGTAAACACGAAGAGATTCAGAGTTCGGTCGCAGACACGCACGCACGCACGCACGCACGCACGCACGCACGCACGCACGCACGCACGCACGCACGCACGCACGCACGCACGCACGCACGCACGCACGCACACACACACACACACACACACACACACACACACACACACACACACACACACACACACACACACACACACACACACACACAGAGAGAGTTTTATGAACGAGAGGGTGCCGTGGACATCATCTCCACAGCACTAGCACACAGATTGACGTGCTATGTTCGAATCCACATTGTGTTATTAGCCCACATAGCTTAGCTCAAACAGCTGGAAAAAAAGAAAAAAAAAGAAGAAAAAAAAATGAAATGTCCAAACCCGCCTACCAATGATGTCACTGGTAGGAGAATCTGAACCATAGCCCTCATCTGAGACACAGACCCAAGTAGATGACCAGTGGTGAAGGGATGTCAAATCTTTAGTGGAAAATGGATTTCACCTCCATCATTTCTGATTACTGAACCAAAACGTGAATGTTCCAAGCCTGAGCCTATACACTGTTTAGTATGAGTAATGAATAGGACAACAGCGTGGGCGGTGGAACAGATCAATACTCCAGACTCTGCTGGTGGAGTTGTTTTGCTTGTGCAACTGACCTCAGACAGAGAGGGTTGCTTCACACAGCCTTCACTCATATAGGCAGCAGTGGTGGGAAAAGCACTCAAATGTTTTAATTAAGTAAAAGTATCAATACTGCAATGTAGACATACGGTACTCTATTACAAGAAAAAGTCCAGAATTCAACATTTACTTGAGTAAAAGTATTGGCATCAAAATGCACTTAAAGTACCAAAAGTAAAAGTATTCCTGAACCAATTTCAAGTTTTCAAAGATCTCTTTAGCACTGGTATCCTGTTCTTACAATAACAAGTCATTTTCTATGGGAAAAAAAAAATAATAACTAGAAAAAGTGCCCTTCTGGGCACAGGTCTCCACCAGGAGGATAGGAGTGTGTGTGTGATGTTTGGCAAAATGTTTAGCAATATAAACGTGTGTGTGTGTGTGACGCGGCTTGGCCTGTTGTAGCGCCACCATGAGGCTGATTTGAAAACTGTCAAGTGGCATTTCTTCCAAAGCCTAGTGGGAATATGCATGCACAGTTTCACCACAATCGGACGCTGCATAGTTGTGGCGATTTGTACAAAACAGGTACAAAGCGGGCTACTCCTGAAAAGTTTAGAAGCCAATCGTAGCCAATGAGGGTGGATTATGAGAAATCAAACAAACCCGTCTTGATCACATGACTATGAAGAGCATGCGTACCGATTTGCGTGAAATTTTGATAAAATCTGAAGGAGTAATATTAGAAAATGTGTTTTACATATGTCGGCCTCCTGGTGGCGCTATAAAGAGCAGATGTGAAAAATTCTAGGCAAAGGTTTTTCCTTGGCCTCTAGGGAGTTGGCATACAAAGTTATCCACAGATCCGTGCAGTTAGAGGTAAAAACACTTTTCGGCCAGTTATAGCGCCACCATGAGGCTGAGTTGAAAATGTTCATGTGGCATTTCTTCCTCGGCCTAGTGGGAATGTGCGTGCACAATTTCACGGAAATCACACGATGTGTTCATGATTTGCAGCATTTTGTTTGAAACTGAGCACTCCTGCAAACTTTGGAAGCCAATCTTAGCCAATCAGGATGGAGTCTG
>NC_136808.1:21634480-21644480 GCF_951216825.1 Electrona antarctica
CAGACAGACAGACAGACAGACAGACAGACAGACAGACAGACACAGAGACCTGACCTCAGCCCACACCTGCAATAATTGATGAATGAGGTGTGAAGCCTTCGGGTTGCCCCCGGTGACCCCCACCAGTAATCTCCTATTGGCTGGAACTACAGGCCATGGCCTTATTAAACCAGCTCTACCCTCATTACGTCTAATCTACAGACCAATCACAAAACACAGGAACCACATACACGCACACACGCACAAGCGCACACACACACACACACACACACACACACACACCCCTGCAGTCAACTGTGGTGGAAAAAGTGCTAACATTATTAAATTAGTATTGCAATATAGAAATACTCTGTTACAAGTAAAAGTCCAGAATTCAACGTTTAATTGATTAAAAGTACAAAAGTCTTGGCTTCAAAATGTACATAACAGATTAACTGTCCTATTGTTTCCACGTCTGTCCATTCCTATGCTAAGGATATTTTTAAAAAAAATAAAAAAGCCTTATTCAAAGAAAATAAATTAGCCCGGGCCTTAAACCGGAAGTTAGCTCATGGATAAGCAAGGATTGCGGACCACCCGGGGCATGATTGTTTTTAACCGCGACCAGCAACGCGACTGGAATCGGCCGTAAATAAAGATTGTTTGGATTACAATCGGCATCTGGGATTAGAATCCGAGATAAAAGGGTGTTTTTGGCGGGGGGAACCTTTTTACTGATGGACCAACCACTTCCGTGACACAGAGACATTGACACTAGTCAGCGTCATAGTTGACACTATGCTGCACTAGTATGGCAAAGTATAGGGCATTCATTATGAAAACACAACAAGTTGAACTATAGAGACACAAGGTTTCTTCACAACAGCAATGCTATGCAACACTATGTTACGTTCCCGTTGCATTCTTCTTGTATTGAAGGATATCTTGAATTCATTGGCGACAGCACTGTGGAACACAGCGGGTGACACAGGGATGGTCATGGCAGACATGTTTAGATATGTCTGTCATCATGGCCGTATCCCTGTTATGTGTGTGACACTTATATTCAGACCTGCTGTAACCATATAGTGTTCATACATTTAACACCAGTAACACGTTTAAGTCATTTATTTACATACATTTACATATATTTATGCTATTCTTCAGCCCCTGTAGCAGATAGACGATGAAAAAAAGAGAGAGCTTAAACTTTGGCTATTAGTTACTGAAAAATGCTTTAATTTGCCCTAATGTCCATCAATAACCAAAGAAAATGAAAAAAAAGTCTATATAAATCTCTGTATGTCTGTCTTTTGTTTTTATTGTTCTATTTAAAACATTTTTATGAATGAACATTAATAATGGGTAAATTAAAGACATGTTCTGTAAAACCGCAAAGGTTTAAGCTCTAAAATGTTTTATTTTATTTTATTTTTTCCCATGTTTCATCTGCTAGAGAAGCTGAGAAATATTTTCTTTTAGTGAACATTGACAATTCTGTTAAGCTCTTCAGAAAACTCTCAGGATTTAGAAGCCGTTTTTTTTTTATAGAATGGGCCTCAGGTCTAAACGGGCTCTAGCGGATTAGTGCCGTCCAGAATATAACGGTCCTTTGTGGTACCGTTTGCTCGAGATTATTGGATGTCACCTTGGAGATGTTTACTCGGTTTCAAAAGGAGGGCACTTTGGTACCATGGGAGAGAACAAGGCCTGAGGCAACACGGATGCCCAAAGCAGACTGTGGCAGTGGGCAGATTTAACAAGTTTCTTCTACAGAGGTATGTCTGAGAAATAAAGCAGTCTTTCTCCTTCAATGCACAAAGGGACGTGAGAGTATTAAGGCTGTCTACACAGCGCATGATTTGAGAAAGGTTTGTAACCTCTCCGGCACATTCCAGTGACCTATACTGAGATAATGTGCATGGGACACATTCATGTGCATCCCATTCTTACAAAGTACATTAGCTACAGAACACCAATCAAACACAAAGTTCACCACATGTACAGTGCATTACAATTGAACCGCAGAGCTTTCAGTCAGTGAATTTATGCTGAAAATAACATTGAATAACCATGGTCACCACACGCACACACGCACACACACTATCTGACTCTCTCATATTGTACACATCATTTCTCTTCGTAAAATCCGCAACCTCTCTGTCTCTATCGCCATGGTAACTGTGCTTAGGGTACTCCCATTAACTGTAACGTCTATAGGCACGCACGCACGCATGCATGCACACGCACCCACACAAAAACGTGTCAAGTGGCCCGCCCTTCACCTAACCTCTACCCTCATTTCTCTCAGTATTCCCTCACCTAACCTCTACCCTCATTTCTATCAGTGTTTTCCCCCTTCACCTAACCTCTACCCTCATTTCTCTCAGTGTTTTTCCCCTTTTCCTTCTCACTGTTCTCCATTGGTGGAAAGTGACTAAGTACATTTATTTAAGTAGGCCTACTGTACTTGAGTATTTCCAGTACTTTTACTTCTACTCCACTACATCTCAGAGGCAAATACATTATACTTTTACTCCACTACTTGACAACTTTAGTTACTAGTTACATTGTAGATGCTATTAAGAGGAAGCTTATTGAAGGGTTTCTGGCCATGATGCCAGTCAGGACCGAGGAAGAGAGAGAGAGAGAGAGAGAGAGAGAGAGAGAGAGAGAGAGAGAGAGAGAGAGAGAGAGAGAGAGAGAGAGAGAATAGCAGTGGTGGTCACAACCTTGTGAGCTTGTAGATCAAAAAGATTATTATCATTTTGAAAACTTGAAATGGGACATTTTGCATAATGAGTAATGTAAAGTACATTTTGATACCAATACTTTAGCACTTTTACTCAAGTACATTTTGAATTCCCGACTTTTACTTGTAACCGAGTATTTCTATATCAGTAATATCTCCCTCCTTACTGGCCTAACGGCATGTGCACTTAAGCCTCTCCAACTGATCCAAAATGCCGCAGCTCGCTTGGTCTTCAACCAGCCAAAATTCTCACATGTCTCCCCCCTGCTCCGCTCCCTGCACTGGCTCCCGGTCGCTGCCCGCACAGAATACAAAACTCTGATGCTGGCATTCAAAGCAACCAAAGGTATGGCTCCCCCATATCTTGCAAGCATGATTGAACCCTACAAACCCTCCCGCGCACTCAGATCAGCCAACGCAGGAAAGCTGGAAGTACCCTCACTAAAAACACAGGGACAACGCTCCACACGTCCCAAACTCTTCTCCCTTCTGGCCCCAAAACTGTGGAATGCACTTCCCGTTGCAATCAGAACTGCAGCATCACTCCCAGCACAATAATTGCATTGTATGTAGTCATAGCACTTCATAGTGCATATGTATAGCATAGTATAGTATATGTATAGTTTATATGTATAGTGTCATTATATGTTCTAGTTACGGCTTACGCATGTTTCATGATAAATGCATTTTATATATGTGATGTATTCCCATGCTTTTTTGTTCTTGCCTAATGTAAGTCGCTCTGGATTAAGAGCGTCTGCTAAATGCCTAAATTGTAAATTGTACTCAAGAAAGAAAAGGTACCTTTTCCACCACACTCTCTCTCTCTCTCTCTCTCTCTCTCTCTCTCTCTCTCTCCCCCCCCCCCCCCCCCCCCCCCCCCCCCCTGGCTGGCATCATGGCCAGAAAGCCTTTTCAATAAGCCTCCTCTTTCATCTCCTCCTCTTCTTTCTCCGCTCTGAGGCTGTGAGGGAAGGAACTCATTCTGATGCCTTTACTTTCCAAACACTGTCAAAAGTCATTATTCTCTCCTCTCTTCACTTCGCTCTAACTCCATCCCTCTTGCCCTCAAACAACCCCCTTTCACTGTCTGTCTGTGTGTGTGTGCGTGCACGTGTGTGTGTGTGTGTGTGTGCGTGACTGACCGTGTGTGTGACTGAGACTAACAGTGGCATTAAATAAACCTGTCGGACTGGTGGTAATAGGGCCAGTTGCGGTGACAGAACAGACACGTGCGCAGGAGCGCGTGCACACACACACACACACACACACACACACACACACACACACACATGCACGTGCACGACACGTGCATGGCTGTGCCTCCAACCTGCCCCCAAGTCACTAACAGGCAGACTAGAGGCCATCATGCTGATGGATATACGCAAGAGACACTCACATCTTACTCACTGCATGTACGCGTGCTCGCACACACACACACACGCACATGCACACACACACACACACGGTTCTTAATAGAAAAACTCTAGAGAGAAGCCTTTACTCAGACAGGCAAAACGTCATTTCACAGCAACTAACCCCAGATGTTACCGCATGCACCAGGGGAGCTCATTGATGTGTGTGTGTGTGTGTAAAAAGACCCATAAAGAGATAGGAAATATTCATATTTTTGGGGGGCTGGACAGCAACAGCGGAGTCACACCTATACACGTGAATGTCTCCAACTGCCTGACCGAGTTAGCCTGGCTTGGCCATACTAACATCACACTGCGTAATCCACAGAGGGTAATTATTATTATTTTTATTTTTTTTGCACCGGCAGATTCGTGTCTGGCCACTGCGAGGCTGCGATGACCTAGTCTGATTGATAAAGTTACACCATTTGTCAGGTCGAACTAACAACAAACTAGTCCCAGCAGGTTATGGGATGTTGTCCCTCCACTACAGGTTATACATATAAAGCCCTGTTCCAGTGTTGATTTCGTCGACTAAAATGTGAACGATTATGACACAATAATTGTGATTATCTCAAATAGTTGCGATTAGTCGATTATGTAATAATTGTGACAGGCCTGTGTAATTTATCAGCTCAAAAACCTTACCCGAAACCAAATCAATTTCATCTCTAATCTGATTTGCACTTTGACGGAAGCCTGATTTATTACCACTATACGCACCGGCGCCGCGTCGCAAAAATAGCCGATCTACAAGTTACAAGCTTGTAGATCTACTATTTTCAGCAGAGGACAAACGGCACACAAACTTTTTCAATAACCTTTTCTCCAGCAACAAATTGAGCAAAAGATGTCAGATTGTTGGAGAGACTTTTCCTTGCTGCTGTCTAGGCAGTGGAATGCTCCCTGTCACCCAAAGCATATGGGTACGCTGAGAAACACACGGAAAAGCCTATTACAGAAAATGAAATACAGTACATGGAGACTGGTGAAGTGCACGCACATTACATACAGTACATGGAGAGACTGGTGAAGTGCATTAGAATGGTTGATACATTAAATACAGTACATGGAGACTGGTGAAGTGCATTAGAATGGTTGATACATTCAATACAGTACATGGAGACTGGTGAAGTGCATTAGAATGGTTGATACATTAAATACATAAATACAGTACATGGAGACTGGTGAAGTGCATTAGAATGGTTGATACATTAAATACAGTACATGGAGACTGGTGAAGTGCATTAGAATGGTTGATACATTACATACAGTACATGGAGACTGGTGAAGTGCATTAGAATGGTTGATACATTAAATACAGTACATGGAGACTGGTGAAGTGCATTAGAATGGTTGATACATTAAATACAGTACATGGAGACTGGTGAAGTGCATTAGAATGGTTGATACATTAAATACAGTACATGGAGACTGGTGAAGTGCATTAGAATGGTTGATGTCTGTGGCTCTGCTTTTGATATCATTCATCTATCAATAGATGAAAAGATAGATAACAGAGCACCGAGTGCAACCACATCCACTGCACTCACAAACTCTTTCTGTCTTATTTCCATCCTCTCTCCAGTGTGTGTGTGTGTGTGTGTGTGTGTGTGTGTGTGTGTGTGTGTGTGTGTGTGTGTGTGTGTGTCACAGTGTGACAGTGGACATCAATCTGAATGGTACTGGTGGCGCCCAAAGCCCTGGCTGGCGATGATACCACTATAAATCAACCTGTGTATGTGTGTGTCTCTGTGTATGTGTGTGTCTCTGTGTGTGTGCGCGCGTGTTCAGTGTCTTAATCATGTGGCTTGTTTCTTATGCTCTTCCCCCGATCAATAGCATAGTATCAACACTACACAGAAAAACAAATCAATTTCTCTCTCCCTCTCTCACACACACACACACACACACACACACACACACACACACACACACACACACACACACACACACACACACACACACACACACACACACACACACACACACACACACACACACACACACACACACACACAGGTTTCAATTTAGGGGAAAGCGTGCCAACACGCCCATGACCACACCTCTAGGTGCAAATACCGGTGTTGGCAAAATAGATAGCGGTGATGCTGGACCAAAATACCATTAAGGGACAGAGAAAGCTCTTATACTCGTAATTTTCGGGCAGCGGCTGACTTCGTGGGTAACGGCGGCGACAAAAATCGAGCCCTTAATCTCATCAAATGGTGGTCCATGACTCAAAACGCCAAATAAATAATGGACCTTGATATGAAAAGGGTTGAAAGCCGCTGCTATTATGTGAGAAATAACACAACCAAATCGGAACCCACCTTGTTCCTCTCAAACAGCTCCGTCTGGATGGCTTTGAGGTCGGTATCGAGGGCCGAGGCGGCCTGCCGTCGCCGCTTGGCCAGCTGCTCCTCCAGGTCCTCGGCCTGGGCCTTCAGCTTCTTGTTGTCTCTCTCCAGGCCCAGCTTCTCTGTCTCCAGACGCTCCCTGCGGCCCCACTCTGCCGCGTTCTCCACCTGCAGCCGCTCCATCTGCAGCAGAGAGAGAGAGAGAGAGAGAGAGAGCGACGACAGAGTATTTATGTAATCAGGCACGTGCAGACATAGACATCAAAGGGGGCTTGAGCCCCTTGCCCTGTACCCGTCTTGTTGTTACCAACAAGAATCTGTATGATGGAATGCCATGGGTGAGCCGGAAAACAGCAGCCAGAAGAATGAGACTAGCAGGACACTGCCAAAGACACCAAGAGCTGCCAGCCAGCATACTAGTGCTGCGTGAACCAACACACAGGCATCGGTCACGAGGACATCCCACACTATCATACATGGATGTACTCAAGAACGACGCAGAAGCGCAAAAAGTGGCCTCTCCAGACAATTAATACAGCATTTACTATGGTAAAAAGAAATGCAAATGCCCCTCTAATTTCCATGCCATACACGGCAGCATTCAGGAGAATTGGATTTTTCCAAACTCTCCTGAACCCTAACCCTTGAAAGAATTGTTCTCTGTGTAGAAATCCATGTTGTACGTCGCATCTCCAGTAGCTAATGAGTGCAGGCTCGCACCCTGTAAATAGCTGATCTACAAGCTCTCAACTTTTTTTTCAACCTTTATTTAGTTCTCGGAGAACACACTGAGGGCTGGGACCCTCTTTTTCAGCTGTGCCGAGATTACAACACATCAACAATGTACAATGTCAAATTGGGGGGGAGGGGGGACAGACAAAGAAAGCAAAAACAAACAAAAAACAAACAAACAAAACTAAAAAAACAAAACATAGATGAATAAAGTAAATTACTGGTAATAATAAAGGAACATTACATAGTGATCAACATAAATTAAAACAGGTACAGTTGATATTTACCAACGTTGATATATCAAGTTGAAAGCAATATAGAGAAGGAAGAGAGCTGTACTTTAGTGAAGTCTGTAAGGTGTTACAAGCTCTCAACTAAAATGCTGAGGTTCTCTCTGGGAGTACAAGAATAGGACAGGATGACTAGGAACGAATGCATCAGAGGGAGAACGCATGTTAGATATTTTAGAGATAAAGCCAGAGAGGCCAGAATGAGATGGTTTGGACATGTACAGAGGAGGGGTAGTGAGGTATATGGACATGTACAGAGGAGGGGTAGTGAGGTATATGAGAATGAGATGGTTTGGACATGTACAGAGGAGGAGTAGTGAGGTATATGAGAATGAGATGGTTTGGACATGTACAGAGGAGGAGTAGTGAGGTATATGAGAATGAGATGGTTTGGACATGTACAGAGGAGGAGTAGTGAGGTATATGAGAATGAGATGGTTTGGACATGTACAGAGGAGGAGTAGTGAGGTATATGAGAATGAGATGGTTTGGACATGTACAGAGGAGTAGTGAGGTATATCGGTAGAAGGATGCTGAGGTTGGAACTGCCAGGCAGGAGGCCTATAGAGGAAGACCAAAGCGGAGATTTATGTGGACATGAAGTTAGTTGGTGTGAGAGAAGAGGAGACAGTCAGTGGACATGCATGACTTAGTGTATCTCTGTAAATGTTGAACCGATGAAAAGTATTAAAGGGACACTTCACCCTTTTTGCAAAAAAATAATGACGTTTAGAAGATTTAGAACACGTTGCTGGGGGTCTTTATGTGTGTAATATGTGGTTTTAGATATTTTAGATATTAGCAGTGAGCCCAGTGTCTCTGATGTCATGGACACTGGGCTCACTTACTTCCTGGACTACATGTTGTCTCAGTAAGACAGCCCCCCCCCCCCCCCCCCTATCCACAAGGAGGAGCAATGCACCACAGCATTATGGGAATTGTAGTCCAGGAAGTAAGTGAGCCCAGTGTCCCTTTAATAGCTTGTGATTAATAGCAATAACTTTCCTGAAAAGTCAGGTTTCCACCTGACGGTGATGTTATATTGCAGTAATATTAATGATAATAATAACAATAATGTGTTGTCACAAAACCCCCAAGGCACACATGGACCTGTGTCACATGACACAACGTCTGAGAACCATCGTGTATATGATTCACACTGAGAACCACCTGTGTATATGATTCACACAGTCCTCGCAACACATGAAAGAGGGACTAATCCTGAAGAGATGCCCTGCTTAGTCTTTCATCATCATTATGCCAATCCTTCTGTTCCCTCCAACCTCTCTCTCTCCAGTGGTGGAAAAAGTACTCAAACTTTTTACTTATCTATCAATACTGCAATATAGAAATACTCTGTTACAAGTACACGTCCAGAAGAAAAGTACAAAGGTATTGGCTTCAAAATATCCTTAAAGTACCAAAAGTAAAAGTACTTGTTATGCATTTCAAATGGCCTAAATATGTATATAGTGCTATAGTAAGGAGTTAAGGTCCTTCGTTTTTTGGGGAAAACCGACAGAAAAACGCAGCAGTGTGCCTTTAATGGACCTTTAATGTATATTTTGTAATTATAATCAAAAGTTAAGTTTTCAAATGTTTGGATCTGAGATGTAGTGGAGCATTAGTAAAAGCATAGGCAATTGGAATTTAAGTAAATGTACTTAATGACTTTCCACCTCTCTCTCTCTCTCTCTCTCTCTCACCTCAGCTCGTAGCTCAGCCAGTTTCTTGTCCATGCTGCTCCTCGCTCCCAGCTCATCCTCCAGGTCTTCAGACATGCGCCCCAACTCGTCCTGATGCACCTCCTTCAGCATGTTCATCTGAGAAGAGAGCAAACACACACACAAATGGTGCATTTTATATATGGTAAATGGTGCATTTTATATAGCGCCTTTATCCAAGGCGCTTTACATAGATAAAATGTATTTTGGTGGGCCTTGATGTCGTCGTTACACTTGGTTGCAGCCGATCCACATGTTTGGTGGCGCTCAGGTGCTCTGATACCAGATCTACCAGCTTGTAGATCTGCTATTTTCAGGCTCTCAACGTTTTGTGGTGAGCCTGTAGAGCTGATTTTCTTTTTCTTTCTTTTTTATTCAGAAAATGTTTCAGCATTTCTCCCCAAAAAACTGCCCAAAAGCGTGATGCTAGCAGCTTTAAAATGGTTAATCCCAAATGGTGCCTATCTCTATCTCATTGTATGGAATAAAAATCCAAGTGAGTGGTGCAACTCCGTGTGGGGGTTCCCGGGGGGGGGGAGTTCCAGACACAGGAACGCACCCAGGGTGCCAGCCCGGTTCCGGCGAGCCGCCCCGCGTCCGAAACGGTTGAGAAATGACAGAGTTACCATGTGCCGGTCCCTCTACTGTACCCTCTACTGTACTGGACTGTACTGTCACTGTACTGTACTGTACTGGCACACCCCAAATCATCATATATACAGTTAATATGTGCGTGTGTGTTTGTGTG
>NC_136808.1:21646980-21654480 GCF_951216825.1 Electrona antarctica
TGTCTACTATCTCACCTGTTTGAGGGCTTCCTGTTTGTTCTTGTTAAGCTCCTCATATTTGACCTTCCACTGGCTGAGCTCGGCCTCCAGCCTCTCGATGCTCTTACTCAGAGCGTGTTTGTCCCTTCGGGAAGAACACAGGAGAGAAGAGAGAAGAAACAGAGCATGAGGCAGAGTCAGCAAAGCTTTTATTCTCCCCCTTTTCATTACATAATAGTTTAGCTTTAAAGCAATGCTGTCCTCTCAAGGGAGTTCCTGACCAGGACACGTACCACACACGCTGGCCGTGCCAGAAATCAATAACAGGTCACTGGTTCACTTGTTCTTTGTGGCGGTGGTGGTCTGAAAGGCTGTGAAGGCCATTCCTCCATGACATACACTAACAACAACAACGGATAAACTGAAAAAAGGAAAGCTGTTCTCCACTTGGAGTTATTGTATTGAAAGGCATCAACCAGCTGGTCCTGCATGCTCATTCTTCTTGTTAAAACACTTGAATGTCAAGTGATGAATACTCGCAGCAGGGAACAAACAATGCTAGAGGATGATGGATAACAAAATAAGACTGAATATCGCACCCGAAAAGAAGAAAATGTTACATGATCCAAAATCAGTGTATTTTTTTCTGACCCCCACTCTCCATCCATCACCCCTCCGTCCATGTTTGTCTTTCTGAACCCCAGAATTTGATTACGATTAAATGTCACACATTTAATCGTAATTGCGATTTGATTGTGTGTTTGGCATTGAAAATATAATTGGAACATAATGAACTAGAAAAAGTGCCCCTCGGGGCACAGGTCTCCACCAGGGCAGGTCAGGCTGTGGCCTCCTGGTGGCGCTATAATAGGCCAATGTGAAAAGGGTGCCATTTGTTCTTATGCCTTTGATGACTATAGAGATAGTGTGTAACGATTTGGGGGATTTTTGGACAGAATCTGGAGGAGTAATATCAAAAAATGTTTTTCAAAAGTTGGCCTCCTGGTGGTGCTATAACAGGCCGTTCTGTTCATTTTGGGGCAGAGGTTCATCATGGGCATCCAGGGAGTGTGTGTGCAAAATTTGGCATCGACCGGGTTAACGGTGCCGGAGATTAGCTGGTAACAGACGGACGGACGGACACACACACACACACACACGGACGGACGGAGTGCAAAACATACTCTCTGCTCATGCCTTCGGCCTGGTGGAGACAATAAAGAATACATTTATGTTAACTTTTTTGGCTTTGTCAACTTAAATGTGTAATGGAAACAGCCCTACTGCAGCTCTCTGTTGCTGTTCTCATATAATGGGACTCGTCCAGACTTACTCTCTCTCCTTCAGAAGGACCTAATGGGACTCGTCCAGACTTACTCTCTCTCCTTCAGCAGGACCTAATGGGACTCGTCCAGACTTACTCTCTCTCCTTCAGAAGGACCTTCTGGGACTCGTCCAGACGCAGCTGGATGGCGTTGAGCTTGCCGGAGTCGTCCTCCACGGCGGTGATGTCCTCCCACAGGTGGTGCCTGGTGCTGCGGTCCTGACGGCTCAGGGCGGCGGAGGAGCGCAGGCTCGTTGTGGTCACCGCGCTGCAGGTGGCGCTGCGACCGTCCCAGCTCTCTGACGCCTCGACGCCACCGCCTGGAGCGCCTCTGGAGCGCAACACTGACTCCAAGAGCTCCAAGTCCTGGAGGAGAGGGAGGGGGAGGCAGTGATGTTCAGAGCAAATTTTTAGTTTTAGTCGCAGTCGCAGAGTGCCACGTTGTAAGCTTGTAGATTTTCAACATGCAACCAAACACAAAATGACTTGTCTTTTAGTTCTACCGGATCTCTTTTCCACTAGTCCCTCCATTTTAGTCTAGTTTTTATTTGTTGCCGAAATTGTCAGTATACAGGTAAGTCATAGTTTTAGTCACCATAGCTTAGTTTTCATTGAGTTTTTTGTCAGTGAAAAAAGGCAGTCGATAAACATTTTTCGTCATAGTTTGTCACGGGGAGAGAGGAAGGACAGACAGACGGGCGAGAGAGGAGGAATGGTGGGCGGAGGAAGACAACGTTACGATTTGCACACTTTGAACTTAATCAGGTTTTTTAACCCGTTACGACCTGAGGCAGATTCTACAAATGTCTTTTAAATCCCATAACCCATCAGTGGTTGTCAAACTGTCTCATGTCAAGGACCCCCAACATTATACAAAGTATTTGGCCACGGACCCCCATCTGAAGATATTTTGTTCCAGGGACTCCAGAAGAAAAGATTTGAACGAAAACGAAAGTTGCTTTCAAAAACATATTCACATTTTCACGATAAAAAATAAAATAAAATCTAGTCCTATGAGCTCCTATCTGCTATCTGCTACAACATAGCTAAAACCTAAAATGGCATAGATGCTTCCTCGGTTTTAGTGGGTTAAATTGAGTCATTCTTTTGCTTGGGTTAGAAGCTGACATAGTCATTTATTTGCTGGGTTGGTTCCATGACCCTGGGGGTCTATAAAAAGTCCATTAAAACTCCATTAAATAACCTCAAAGCAGAGAGACCCAAGGTTCTCATTAGACAGCATTGATGTACAAACTGTGGGCCGGCACTCAACCTGTGTCATGGCAGTCGGATATCTACTGGGTTGCAGAATTGTGTACAGCAACATTAGAATGCAGCGTCATTATATTTTTAAAAATCACACTCGTGTGAGGTGAGGGCGGCCACTCACTATATTTATTTCGGCCACATGACGATCCCAGGCTCCCCCAGAGTCAGTGTCGAAGTGTCCTTGAGCAAGATGCTGAACCCCTAATTGCTACCGATGTGCAGCTTGGTGCTAGGGATGTCCCGATCGGATCGGGAGATCGGAAATCGGCTCCGACATGATTTTCAAAACATCGGAATCGGGGAGAAAAGATCGGTATCGGTATGTCTCAAAATGAAATGATCGGAATCGGATCGGGAGCAAAAAAACGTGATCGGGACATCCCTAGTTGGTGCCTTGCATGGTTTCCGCCGCCATCGGTGTATGAATGTATGTGTGAATGGGTGAATGTAATGCACAATCTATGTACAGTAAAGTGCCTTGGATAAAAGCGCTATGTAAATGCAACATTTTACCATTTACTCTATGCAAGAGGGAAGGCCATAGTTACTTATAATGCAACGAGAATGTTCCAATCCGGATGCTTTGCACAGGTAAGAGGCCAGTTCTCTCTCACAGGAGCTTGCTGACAGTTGCCTGCACTGTGTCCCTCTGCTGGGCTATAACATTTACCGTCCAAACAATTCACTAGTCCCGCAGCAGGGATAAAGGCTTTCTTTCTGCCTCATCAGTCTCAAACAGTCCCGAACACCTTTCAAACCACCCACATGGGGGCCAGAATGAAGATCCCAGACCTTGTGCAGAGGCTATCAAAACGTACGGTACATTCTCTAGAAGTGTTTTCTCTCTGTTCTCTATCTTCCTCCCTGCCAGGGTCACTCATCAAAGGGTTGGCCCACGGACACATGCAGGGGCTCTGCCAAGAAGACATGCTGTGAGAGGAGAAACCCACGGCACCGTGGGTGGGTTCCCATGATGAAACATTTGCACATCCCATTGTTGTTGTCCAAAAATAATGATCTCATGGTAAACAGCCTTGGAGATGAATTGGGAGAGACATCTCTCATGTCTCTCCTGTCATCTCAGGAGACATGCTGGAAAACCTGAATGACTTTGCAGATACTGTATCTGTCTCTATAGACTCTCTACCGATGCTGAGGGAAAGAGACACATCTTTGCTTCTCTCCATAAGTCCTTAGATGAACTTTTTAGCTCAGTCAACAAAGAACTATGTGTGCTTTAAAGATGATGTCAGCTCAGTCAACAAAGAACTACTGTATGTGTGCTTTAAAGATGACCTCAAGATATACTTTTGTCTTTTGACTGCTTTCTCACTAACTTCACAGCATATGTGTTGCTATAGATCAGTGGCAGACTATAGTGAGGTCTGAGGAAGTCAAAGTCCAATATTAGATCAAAGACTTGAATAGATTGGCTTGCTATCTGGGATATTCAAATCAAAATCCCCATCTTAATAGAAGGTTTAGTACAGGTAACAGTTAATGGCTTGATTGATTGATTGATTATTATAGCATGAATTTAAATTAAATATAATCAAAACTGTCAGATCTAAAATGTGCATAATAGATTAGGCAAATTGTAGCCCTTCCAAGCAGAACAAGCAAAGTTGTCTTTACAAATGATATGAAAGTTGTAGATTAAAGTCATCAAACTAGCATCTACTAAGTCCTCTGTCAAATTAATTCACTTTTGGAGCATGCCAAGAATGAGTTTGTGTGTGTACATTATGTCGTGTACATGTAATTGTTCCTGTGTGTTTTTTCCAACAAGGAAAAGCATTTAAGCTTGTTAAAGTAATTATAATCATCCATGGATGAAAGGGATAACAGCGTGACAGCCAGCTGTCTAATCTGGAAGTGCACTGATCTGATACTGAGTGTCTTTTGGCCCAAACGCTGTGTTGAAGATTGGAAACGTGTCAACGTTGCCTCGCCCTCTCCGTCACCGCCTCAAATCATTTTTTTTGCTTAAATAAAAGTATCAATACCACAATGCACAATGTAGAAATACTCTGATACATGTAAAAGTTCGGTGTTCAAAACGTTCTTGAGTAAAAGGCCATTCGCACTGAGCACTATACTATGACTATAAAAATATAAAAATCGTTCTAAGTCAAGTGCGTGGCAGAGTTCACACCAACTATAAAATAAATACAATGGTGAAAGATATAGTTAGAGTTATCTTTAGTTATAATGCTCGGTGTGAATGGGAAAAATCTTTTGAAAATAGCAGATCTACAAGCTCACAAAGCATCGCCTTGTGGCGTGTTGTGATGCGTGTTTTGCAAAAATATTCCAAATCTACAATGCAACTAGTAAAGTCTTCAAATAATTGTAGTGGAGTAAAAGTACAATATTTGCCTCTGGGATGTAGTGGAGTAGAAGTAAAAGTATTGAAAATTGGAAATACTCCAGTAATGTACAAAGTTACAGTACTTGAGTACAAGTGCTTAGTTACATTCCACCCCTGCCTGTAACCTAGGTCAAATACTGCAATATGCAGCCCGAAACTCAATCTGTAGAACAGCTGTTAATTAAAATAGTGTTAATACAAAGTCATTCTGTGGTAGAATTAAATCGTGCAGTAGACTTAATCTAACACGTCGCTGAGAGTGTGCTCTTATTTTCCCTGCTTATGCATGGTGATTGCAATTTTTAGATTAATAACAATGACCTACAGGAAGGTTAATGGTAATGGCTGTATAATGGCTTTTAAATAAAGAAACAGAGACTGCATCAGATCTGAATGAAAGGGTGTCCTCTATGGATGCGTACTCTGGTGTTTTTGATGTGCTTTTTTCATGTACATCTCCTTTTTAAAGGTTTCACGACATTCCTTTTCATTTATTTTTCGTTTTTCTTTTAGGGTTTATGGCCTCAATTACACCCCAAAAAACCCTGAACTTTGTAGCCTGGTGTCCAGCCCATAGACCCCACCCACTCCACTGAGCACACTGATTCTTTGGAGGCTCAGAGTCTGACAATCAGGCCAAAATGTGGTGCTAAATACTTTGAACATTCAGTGGATTTTCTGTGGTCTGGAGTTTTCTCTGGGGTTTGGAAGCCTTTTTAGCTGCAATGAAAACAGGCAAAACAGTGAAAACAGTGACATCTGCTGGCAAATCCCATTGACATATATGGGATTTGCAGGATGTGACATCACAAACAGCAGGAAAATCAGTGAACTTGTTTGAGCCAGAAAACCCCAGACCACAGAACATCTAGGCCTACTGAATGTTCTTTCTTTTCAAAATCTTTTTATTTTCGTTTTATAACAGTATGGGTGTCAAGTCACAGGTTCACAGAAAAAATAAAAATAAAATATCAGATTTTAGTATCAGTGACTGAGGTAAACAAACTGTACTGTATGAATCACAGAGATCGTGGGCAGACATAATGAAAAGACTGTTATTGTGCAAAACATGCCCCTTCAAGACAAAAGAAAAACATTTTCTCCCCTTCAAGTCCCAATTTAGTAAAGCCAATTCCCAATTCCCCAGTCTCTCTACAAGTCTACTGAATGTTAAAAGTTCAGGTTTTTTTGGGTGCAATTGAGCTCATAAAACCTAAAGAAATTAAGAAAAATTACACCAGTTGCATCCATCCATAGTCCCACTATCCACTATCCATCCATAGTCCCACAGCCACACACTCATGTATACTTAACTAGATAGGTGGTTCATAAACCTTTTCATGTCAAGGCCCACGGACCCATTTGGAAAGATATATATATATATATAATTTCATAATTATTTCATAATTTCAAGGACCACTTATAGAGCAATATATAAGGCTAAAGTGATGAATGCATGTTTTGTAATAATAATATACACAGTAACTAGTAACTAAAGTTTTCAAATAATTGTAGTGGAGTAAAAGTACAATATTTGGATCAGATATGTAGTGGAGTACAATTGAAAACTGGAAATACTCAAGTAAAGTACAAAATAAATACCTCAAACTTGTACTTAATTGTACAGTATTTGAGTAAATGAATGTACTTGTATGAATGTATGAATGAAGTTACTTTCCACGTCTGACCCTCACAGAACAGCATACTGTTATTTATATATTTTCACTAACCTTTTGGATAGGCTACATGCCCACAACATTATTAACTTCATGTGTGCCAATGACCATTCACAGAAGGGGCCTAAGGTACATTAAATATCAATGGCTGGTCAGGTAATTAGAACTGTTTGTGTTCAGAGGCCTTGAAGCTAAAGTGGAATCACAGACTGAAAAAACAGATGCCGTCATTCTAAGGTTTCCCCAGCAGGGGGACCCAGCGTGAAATATATTATGTCTAGGTTTCAGATAAAGCATAGTCAGCCACATGTGGAAGTACTCAGCATGTGTTTATGTGTGTGTCTGTGATTGAGAGAAAGAGCGTGAGTAACTGACTGACTGACTGACTGACTGACTGACTGACTGACTGACTGACTGACTGACTGAATGAATGAATTAATGAATGCATGAATGAATGAATGAATGAATGAGATAGAGTGCAGTGACAGAGAGAGAAAGAGAGAGAGAACTAGTGACTGAGAGAGAAAGAGAGAGAGAGAGAGAGAGAGAGAGAGAGAGAGAGAGAAAGAGAGAGAAAGAAACAGTGGTTGAATGAGCGAGAGAGAGAGGGCTAGAACAATGGAGTGAGGCAGGAAATGGTACTATAGTTTTCTTGTATATTTCTTCATGAAATTAGTTTACTTTCATTTCATGAAATTGTTTTGCTTTTTTGGGAATGTTTTTTTAATTTTCGTTGAAATAAAATGAAAATAAAATAAAGGTGACCAATAAAAATGTGTCCACGACACACACATGAGTCCCGACCCACAGTTTGGGAACATTTAGCAGCCCCTGCAAGACCACCTCTACTGGATACGATCAGCATGCTCTAATTCAACTAG
>NC_136808.1:21656980-21669480 GCF_951216825.1 Electrona antarctica
CCTAAACACATGGAATTGTCGGAGTTGAGACGTTATATTTTGTTGTAATTAATATATTAATAAGTGGACAGCTTATAATTGAATAGAGGTCACTATTTGAGGATTTACGGTATATAGCAACTCATTTCTGCCACCCCCTAATTCTTTCTGAAGTTACAGTACAACTCTGATTCAGTGTTCTAAAAACCTCATCTAAAATGAAGGCTCCTGATGTTCCAGTCTAGACCCAGGTAAGATTATTTCCGTCCGTCAGTAATTATTGATATGGAGGGAACAGGAGGTAGGAGGGATGGTGACAGACTCTACCACACCATCTCCAACCTGAATGCTAATTAATCTTTTGACGGTACAAAGGGAAGATAGCGGTATTTACATGTGATGAGAGCAGCTATTTGTGTCACCGCCGCTGGTTGTCACGTCTAGGTCAGGTGTGCGGTGTGTGCCCACATTTTAAGTGTAAAATGAAACCAAATGGAGTCTTACGAGTCCATTTGGTTTCATATTACACTTTCAAGAGTTAAATTATTGTTAAACATCTGCATTACTTAATTTACAAATTAGACGGACAAACTACCCCAAACCCTAACCCAAACCTAACCACAAGCACGGAGAAACGCATGTCGGACCAACGCACCTTTGGTGTGTCGGATAAGCGTGCGCACCCCGTCTACACAATAATTAAGAATGTAAAGAGTTGTTTTGATCAACGTTTGCCTGTTATCTCTCCTATGGTACCAACATCAATACAGCATAGAATTGTGGACAAAATCGTAGCCAATGATAACACAATATTCCAAGTCTGAGAGGTTAAATCTCATCAAATGGTGCTCCGTGGCTCAAATGCTGAATAAATAATGGACCTTGACATGAGAAAGGTTGAAAACCACTACGTTGTGTGAAACCCACCTTTTCTCTCTCCAGTTTGTCCTCGACGTCCACGTCCCTCACCGGCTCTGGTTCCGGGGACCCGGGCAGCCCCTCCCCCACCCGGCTCACCGGGGACCCGGGCAGCCCCTCCCCCACCCGGCCCGCCGGGGGCTGAGAGGAGGTTGACGAGGAGGGCGACGAGGGAGCGATGGAGGATGGAGGCTGGTGGTGGGGGGAGGAGGAGGTGGTTGAGCAGGAGGAAGCGGTGGCGGGGCCGGGGGGAGGTGCTGCCGTCGCAGAGCTCTCCGTGCCGCGCAGTCGGAGCGCCTCCTGCCGCAGCGCCTCGTTCTCGGCCGCCAGCTCCTGGCGTTCGCGCCGCGCGCCGCTCAGCTCTTTGGTCAGGGCGTCCAGCCGCTGGCGCAGCTGGCGCACCTCGTCCCGCGCCCTGTTCCGTTCCGACCGCACCTGCAGGGGATTGGACAGTTTTCACTAGAGGTGGATTAATCGCACCTGCAGGGGAGCACATCTTTCACTACTTTGTTTATGAGTCACACAGTGAGGGGGAAATCAATCGATTCATAATCGAATCATAACCCTCTGAATGGAATCGTCAGGTACCTCATAAATAATGTCATAATGTTTGCCGTGATTGTTGTTTATGTTGTCACTTAGCTGACCTTACATTTGTACTGCAAATAGTCTCCTCTCTCATTCTCACGAATTGATAATAACTTTGTTATTGATTGGACACAGACTTCAGATGGAATACATTGTGCAGCATGCATCAAGACACACACACACACACACACACACACACACACACACACACACACACACACACACACACACACACAAACACACAAACACACAAACACACAAACACACAGACTTCAGATGGAAGTCCCCTGGCCCCTCTCCCCTGCCGTCCCCTATGCAATTCATTTTATTCTGTCTTGTTGGAGGTGCATTTACAGTACATACGACACTGTACTGCTTTGGTCCTCAAGAAGGGCACAACCATGTTTGTTTTTTATCTTACGGTTACGGTTAGGGGTGTAACGATACTTTCTAACAGCGATCCGATACGCATCACGATACATGGTTGACGATACGATACATGGACGATATTGGTTCATTATGGCGATCCGATCCGATACGATTAAATGATTTGAAATCGATACAGTAACTATTTAAAATACATTGACATTATATTAAATTAAGTAATTAAACCTCTCTTTTTAATTTTTCTTCTAAAAATTACTAAATACCACTCACAAAAATGTAGTATTGATACAATCGATTAATTGCATAGCAAAACGATTCCATACCGATTATTTCCATTGCAAAACGATACGATACGATAAATAGTCAATGTTGTTGTTTTCATTTCGATATACTTCGATTCTTGAAATTAAAATCGATTTTTCGATGCAGTTACTATATCGCTACACCCCTAGTTACGGTACACTACAAAGCTTGTTATCTCAATGCTGGAGAAAGGCCAAGACTATTATTATTAAGGGTGGCCAAGCCATGGCTGAATGTGTAGAGAGAGACTGTCCTAGTGTCTGGGAGTCAGCTCAAGTGTCCCTGAGCTGTACTAATAGTACCCACTGCTCCTAATAGTTAGGATGAGTTGTGAGCTTGTAGGTCAGCTATTTTCAGAGTGCAACACCAGAGCGCAACCAAACATAAAATGACATGTCTTTTAGTTCTACTGAATCTCTTTTCCACTAGTCCCTCTCTAACATTTTAGTCTAGTTTGTATTCGTTGACGAAAATTGTTAGTATATTTAGTCATCATAGCTTAGTTTTTATTTAGTTTTCGTCCGTGAAAAAAGGTAGTCGACGGAGATTTTTCGTCATAGTTTTAGGCGACAACATCAACACCACAAGCAGCACTTCATCAGCATGCGCACCATGCCCACCTTGCTCCACTTCTCCCTCCAGTTGGCCGTGCAGTCGGACCACCACCTCATGGTCTTCTCCATCTGGGCCGCCCTGGCCCGCGCCTCCTCCAGCTCACGCAGCCTCAGCTCCTCGCGGCTCTCCCAGTCGGCCCCTGCCAGGTCCCCCATGGCGCCCAGGGACACCAGCCCCCCCAGCCCCCCTAACCCAGGGGACAGCAGCAGAGGGGGGCTGGAGCTGGGCGTGCCTCCGGTGGGGCTGGGCGTGTGCGTGAGGCTGTCGGGCGAGCGGATGGCCCGGTCGGGACCCCCATGCAGGCCCAGGCCACACAGCAGGCTGCCTCCGCCGGCCGACTTCCCGCTCTCGGAGAGGTGGTGGGGGCTGGGGGTGTGGTTCATGATGACGGATGAGGAGGAAGAGAATGACGGAGGGAATGAGGGGGAGCGCCGCTCAGGAGAGCATGGTCTGCTGCTTCATCCGCTGTTGTGGCTACGCCTGGAGAGAGACAGAGAAGCAGTGGTACATCAGTACAATTTTGTGCTTTACTTGAGTATTTCCAATTTCCAGTACTTGTACTTCTACTCCACTACATCTCAGAGACAAATATTGTACTTTTACTCCACTACAGTAATTTGAAAACTTTAGTTACTGGTTACTTTGTATATTTTGATTATTACAAAACATACATAAACCACTTCAGCCCTATATAGGCTATACATTTTGTCCATTAATAGCCGATTAATAGCCATTAATATCTGATCTACAAGTAGGTCTTTTTTTTTTAAATTATACATTTGAAAACTTCAAACGGGACATTCTGCATAATGACTACAAATTGGGTTTTTTAAAGTACACTTTTAAGTACTTTCCGATGCCAATAACATTGTGCTTTTACTCAAGTATTTCTATATTGCAGTATTGATACTTTTACAGCACTGGACTGGAGAGAACCACAACAACAGGAAGAACAGCCACATCAGAGCAGGGAAAACAGAGGGAAACAGATGCATTGTTCACATGGTTGTGAAAGGTAATCATTCACAGACATAAAACTGTGCTGCCTGGGAAAGAAAACCCCTTGTCTCGTCTCAGTCACACACGCACGCACGCACGCACGCACGCACGCACGCACGCACGCACGCACGCACGCACGCACGCACGCACGCACGCACGCACGCACGCACGCACGCACGCACGCACGCACGCACGCACGCACGCACGCACGCACGCACGCACGCACGCACGCACGCACGCACGCACGCACGCACGCACGCACGCACGCACGCACGCACGCACGCACGCACGCACGCACGCACGCACGCACGCACGCACGCACGCACGCACGCACGCACGCACGCACGCACGCACACACACACACACACACACACACACACACACACACACACACACACACACACACACACACACACACACACACACACACACACACACACACACACACACACACACACAGTTTAGATGCTGCACATGGCTGAGTCTGGATTAGACTCTGCCCTTAAGGGGGAAGTGAAATGGAATAAAAATAAACAAATAAAAAAGTAGATGAAAGAGTACAAGAGGGCTAAAACTCAGACAAGAATGAATGTGGAACTACAACAACACACAAGCAACGGGTACCTCGGCTCATCCCAACAGACCAATAATACGTAGCTGTAATTATTCCAGCAGCGGGTGAGAAAAAAACGAGCGCTGTGGGAAAAGCTAACAGCTACTCTACACCCTACTGCCGCTCGCCTCTACTCTACACCCTACTGCCGCTCGCCTCTACTCTACACCCTACTGCCGCTCGCCTCTACTCTACACCCTACTGCCGCTCGCCTCTACTCTACACCCTACTGCCGCTCGCCTCTACTCTACACCCTACTGCCGCTCGCCTCTACTCTACACCCTACTGCCGCTCGCCTCTACTCTACACCCTACTGCCGCTCGCCTCTACTCTACACCCTACTGCCGCTCGCCTCTACTCTACACCCTACTGCCGCTCGCCTCTACTCTACACCCTACTGCCGCTCGCCTCTACTCTACACCCTACTGCCGCTCGCCTCTACTCTACACCCTACTGCCGCTCGCCTCTACTCTACACCCTACTGCCGCTCGCCTCTACTCTACACCCTACTGCCGCTCGCCTCTACTCTACACCCTACTGCCGCTCGCCTCACACACGTTTGCTCACATTTGTCATCTTGTCTCTCTCTCTCTCTCTCTCTTTCTCTCTCTCTCTCTCTCTCTCTCTCTCTCTCTCTCTCTCTCTCTCTCTCTCTCTCCGCTCGTCTCTCTCCCAGCTTCTGGGCCAAATTGTTATACTGGCACTGCCATGAGTAAAACCTATCCGTGGTGCTTTTTTTAAACCGTTGCTACATATAACCTACAAATCTCTCTTTTTTCTGCCACTCAGCTCCTAGTTTGTCTCTGTCCCCTGAGCTCTCGACTGCTCCTGGAACTGGAACAATGTTCCTCTTTCTCTCAGATCTGTTACCTCTCCTTGGATTCACGTCTCAAAACCACCTGTTCATGCTATTAACACTGTCGCACTACTGTTTAGTACTATGGCAATCAGACACATTGAAACACCTATGTTGGTTCCCAACATGGCAGGTGTACATTTGAAACTCATGAATACAGACTTGTATAACGCCCGATTTAGACAAATCAAGTCAAATCAGATTCAAATCAGTTTTTTTCTTCTCAAATCCGATCTTTTGGCCCGACCATTCACACTACCTTTTGCAAGAGACCAGATCCGATCTGTGCGTTCAGACTGATTTTAACAACTCAACCCAAAGCCACCCTGCGTCGACATATCTGCTTTGGTTACCGTGGTAACCAACAACAATCTGACATTGCGTCAGACCGCGTGTAGCCATTCTCTGTACCATTCTGCGAGAAATTACCTCATAAACGGCCTTGTTTCTGTACATTTCGAGAAGTTTAGTTTGTACTTTGTATGTAGGCATCCCCCAAAGTGCAAGGAGCGCCAAAGTCTGACGTAATGTGACATCTTACCCGTTTTGCATTTAACCCTTCTGAATTCCAATAACTTTTTCATATCGCGTTCATAAAGCATTGAGGTGGCCACCAAACACAGACAGAACATAGAACATGCGTTTGATATGTGTGTATGAGGCCTATGAACCAATCTACGCCAATCAGAGAAATTGAAACACCTGTGTTAGTTCCCAATTTGTCTAAAATGAGTTGAGAGCTGGGGGCGTGGCTGGGAGAGGATGAGCAAGCTAACTGTATTGTATTGTATTGTATTGTATTGTATTGTATTGTATTGTACTAGAATTTCGCGGGCCTTCGGCCCGCTCATCCCAGAGTTGCGTTGCCCCGCGTTGCGAGACAGAAGTCCACAGGTACAGAAGTCCACAGTGACACGCGTTGTATGCAGCTGTTTTGTGTTGCAGCGCGTGCGCGCGTGTGCGTGCAGACTTACTGCCATAAGGAATGTAATTACCTTCCGCTCCTGGCGGATTGATCCGTCAGATAAGCTTTATTATTGATATCAAACCGGATCGCTGATTTCTATTTTTTCATTATTAGTTTGGCTCGGCCTTTCCTTCTTTAGCGATCCTAGACCGGATTGCGCAACCGCCCTGCCGCCGACCTCCCATTATACAGGCTGACTAAAAGCTGAATAACTCCTAATCTACTGAGCTCTCCATGGTTTGGATACAACGCGCGATGTTCAGAGGTCTTTGCTGATTATCCGGTGGTCTAGATGGAAACATTAGCGCTTTCTAGAGCAAGGATGGCTATGGTTTAGCTCGCTAGCATTGACGCTATTTATTTAGCATAAGATGGACGCCCACAACATCCGTTTCTGTGCTGTGTGTTCACCCTCTAAATCGCCCCCGCAGCCCTCGGCAGTCTGAGGTTGGCTTTGCGTCCAGCAGGTGGCAGTAAACGTGAGAACATGAGGGGGATGTAGCACAGCAATCGGTGACCCCTACATTAAGCTGTGTTGCTCCCAAGATGCAGTGCAAATGCGTGTTGTAGCAACCGTAGCCAATGGGGAAACTGGATGCAGTGTTGCCAGGTCCGTGAATTGTAAGCGAGTTGTAAGTAGCGTGTTGAATGGCATTTGTTCTGGGCTTGTTTTCATAGACCTGGCAACAAATTAGGCGGGGGTGTCGGTGCTTGTGGCGTGTTTGTGTTTATTATTGATATTGATATTGTTTGTGAGTCTGGACGGGAGGCGGCTGTAGTGTCAGTGCAATGACAGTTTTTACGCGGGTGTTGTTGATTGTGGGCGTGCGGCGCGACATGAGGAGATAGCCGTGGATCGACGCGGAGGGTAAGACTGTGTCGTGTTGTGTCGTGTTAGTGTGTTGTTGCAGTGTGTGTTGCAGCGTGTTGCAGCGTGTCAGTGACGTAGTAGCTGGTGACTTTATGTTCCTTTCCTGGGCTTGGGCACATGTTTTCAAATGTATAATAGATTGTATTGTATTGTATTGTATTGTATTGTATTGTATTGTAACATATGTAATGTTTTATCCATGTATACTAGGGACCCCTCTAAAATGAGATACTGCATCTCAAGGGGCCATCCTCATCCTCTCAATACATTCTGAAATTCTGCTCCATTCTCTCCTCCTCTCTGTGTCTCTGGAGATCCGATCCGGTTGCACCTCGATCCGCACACACACACGCACGCGCACGCACACGCACGAGAGAGAGAGAGAGAGAGAGAGAGACAGCCAACCATCAGTTTGTTTTCTCAGTGTGAAACAGCGTGTGGGCAATCTACCGCTGTGTGGTATCATGAACTGTTGACAAAATGTTTGACTGCACCTACGGAACTCATAATGGCCTTTTCCACCGGGTTGAACCGGTTCAGTTCTTTTGATGTGTCCTACTGAACCAGTTCACAGTGTTTCCACTGAAAATTAATTGGTTCAGAACACTAAAATCCCCAAAATGGCCGCCGGTTCCGTGAAAGGACCAAGATACCAATAATCTATAGTCTCCACCTCTGCCATATTGTCCTTCTCCCTGCTTTCTGCAGCTCAAGATCAAGGCACCTCACTTTCACTCAAGGCATGTGGAAACATCTGACATGGCACCTTGCACGCTTCCTCGAAAGCTCACTCTCTTCTAGGCGTTGGAAGATATCTAACCTGATCCTAGAGTTGCCCTTCAACCCCGCTTGGGTTTGGGTTCCACCACTTCTTCCCTGGTTCTGATTGCTGTGGGCTCAAATGTCCAGGCCTCGTTCCCGTTCCGCTCCTAAACAATTACCCTCCTCATCACCTCCTCCTTCTACCGCTTCCTCTCCCTCCCTCCCTCCCTCCCTCCCTCTCCCCCTTCACTACACCTCTCCCCCTTCACTACACCTCTCCCTCCCTCCCTCTCCCCCTCCACTACACCTCTCCCTCCCTCCCTCCCCCTTCACTACACCTCTCCCTCCCTCCCTCCCTCCCCCCCTTCACTACACCTCTCCCTCCCTCCCTCTCCCCCTTCACTACACCTCTCCCTCCCTCCCTCTCCCCCTTCACTACACCTCTCCCTCCCTCCCTCTCCCCCTTCACTACACCTCTCCCTCCCTCCCTCTCCCCCTTCACTACACCTCTCCCTCCCTCTCCCCCTTCACTACACCTCTCCCTCCCTCCCTCTCCCCCTTCACTACACCTCTCCCTCCCTCCCTCTCCCCCTTCACTACACCTCTCCCTCCCTCCCTCTCCCCCTTCACTACACCTCTCCCTCCCTCCCTCTCCCCCTTCACTACACCTCTCCCTCCCTCCCTCTCCCCCTTCACTACACCTCTCCCTCCCTCTCCCCCTTCACTACACCTCTCCCTCCCTCCCTCTCCCCCTTCACTACACCTCTCCCTCCCTCCCTCTCCCCCTTCACTACACCTCTCCTTCCCTCCCTCTCCCCCTTCACTACACCTCTCCCTCCCTCCCTCCCTCTCCCCCTTCACTACACCTCTCCCTCCCTCCCTCTCCCCCTTCACTACACCTCTCCCTCCCTCCCTCCCTCTCCCCCTTCACTACACCTCTCCCTCCCTCCCTCCCTCTCCCCCTTCACTACACCTCTCCCTCCCTCCCACTCCCCCTTCACTACACCTCTCCCTCCCTCCCCCCCTTCACTACACCTCTCCCTCCCTCCCTCTCCCCCTTCACTACACCTCTCCCTCCCTCCCTCCCTCCCTCTCCCCCTTCACTACACCTCTCCCTCCCTCCCTCCCTCTCCCCCTTCACTACACCTCTCCCTCCCTCCCTCCCTCTCCCCCTTCACTACACCTCTCCCTCCCTCCCTCTCCCCCTTCACTACACCTCTCCCTCCCTCCCTCCCTCTCCCCCTTCACTACACCTCTCCCTCCCTCCCTCTCCCCCTTCACTACACCTCTCCCTCTCTCCCTCTCCCCCTTCACTACACCTCTCCCTCCCTCCCTCCCTCCCTCCCTCCCTCCCTCCCTCCCTCTCCCCCTTCACTACACCTCTCCCTCCCTCCCTCCCTCTCCCCCTTCACTACACCTCTCCAGACAGACCACCCCACTCCCCTCCCTCTCTAGAGGATGTAGAGGAAGTTCCAGAGAGAGGCCCCGAAAGCTGCTCCGCCATGGGAACAACTCCAACAAGGGGGGGGGGGGGGAGTCTTTCACGTTGTGAGCTTGTAGGTCTGAAGTAAAACTTAAGACAGACAGACAGACAGACAGACAGACAGACAGACAGACAGACAGACAGACAGACAGACAGACAGAGCGCTACAGTAAATTGAGCAGGTCGTGTGCATTATTAGGAGAGAGAGAGAACGGTCCAGCTGCATATGGTGAGGTAGTGGCGTGTGAAACCCTCCCTGAAGCCATAGTGTTTATTTGTGAAGGAAGTGTTTACCCTGTGTGCACCCTGTGTGTGTGTGTGTGTGTGTGTGTGTGTGTGTGTGTGTGTGTGTGTGTCCAGCCAATGGAAACCTCTGAAAAGGAGCAAGGATGTGCATGTCCACACTCAAAGTGGGCAGGTGCAGAGCGAAAAAACACAAACACAATAAAAAAAAATTGGTAGAAGAAGGGTAAATGGTGCATTTATATAGCGCTTTTAACCAAAGTGCTTTACATAGATTTTGCATTACATTCACCCTTTCACACACACATTCCTTCATACACCGATGGCAGAGGGAAACCATGCAAGGCATCAACCTGCACATCGGGAGCAATTAGGGGTTCAGAGTCTTTGCTCAAGGACACTTCGACACTAACTCTGGGGGAGCCCGGGTTCGAACTAGGAACCTTGCTGGTTTCTCATACGGCTGTTCTGCCGGCCACTCTACCCCTGAGCCGCCACTGCCGCCCCTAAAGGACTACCGGAAGTTCCAAACAACATATAGAGATCGTTTTAAGTAACCCATTTAGACCTGAGGACGATTCTACAAAAAATGGCTTCTAAATCCTAAATATTTCCTGATTACATTTCTGTCAGTGGTGCTCAACCTTTTTCCATGTCAAGGACCCCCAGAATTATCTGTATTTGGCCACGGACCCCCATCTGAAAATATGTAGTTCCAGGGACCCCCGCCCGAAGCAAAGATTTGAGTTAAAAACGTTCACTGTGAAAGAAAAATATAAATTCTAAAGATTTGCGGCACATTTTCACGATTAAAGAAAAAAACCAGCAGACCTACAAGCTTGTAGATCTGCTGTTTTTCCAATAGCTAAAGTAGAACACAAAGTTTTAAAACACCAAAAGGGGGTTCCATTTGAAGTCGCAAATCTGGGGGGAAAATTGTCCATTTTGGTTCCACTCCCGGGGTTAAATTAACACTGAGGATTTACTGAGTTTACTCTTTTATAATTACCGGTATTCTGTTTATTTTAACGCTATACGTCATAGCGTGCAAATGCAAAAGACTCCTCATTCTATAACAGCGAGCCATTTTCCCTTTCATTTAGTATAGTGTAGTCACTAGTGCACTGGGTCGGTGTATGTAGGCTGATATTGATAAGCTGAAATTGCACCAATCTCTTCCAGTTGCCAACTGTCAAAGTGCTCTAACCACAACAGACATGTGTATGCCTCACACAGGCAGGCATGCACGCACGCACACACACTCTTCAATCTGTGGTTTGGATGGGGACTCAGGTATCACTCCTGAAAGGAGAGAGGAGGAGCGAGAGATAGAGAGACAGACAGAGAGAGACAGAGAGAGAGAGAGAAACAGACACACACACACACACACACACACACACACACACACACACACACACACACACACACACACACACACACACACACACACACACACACACACACACACACACACACACACACACACACACACACACACACACACACACACACACACACACACACACACACACACACTAACCTTGACCACAAAAGAGGAGGTGATGGTTGTTCCAGTGGGTGTGTGTGACATCATTCTTAATACTCAGTGGATGTTTAGGAATGGGGCCGAGAAAAGGAAAATGTCCGACTCTTGATTTAACATGTTTCATTTGGGGATCCCCCACCCCCTCCCCCACCCCCACCCCTTCCCTGTCTGAAGTTATGAAGAAACAGAGCATGGCGAGGATGAGGCAGACAATGAGACATAGAGGCAGATATGTGTCAGTCAATAAAAACACAAAGCATATGGTCTACTCCACTCTCACAGTGGGGTCTGTGTGTGGACCCCCAGTACTCTACTCTCACAGTGGGGTCTGTGTGTGTGGACCCCCAGTACTCTACCCTCACAGTGGGGTCTGTGGACCCCCAGGGATCCTTGAGGGGAAATTAGCTCATATAGCACATGATATAGTATAAAAACAGTTAAACCCCAATTTAATTTGCCCTAGCCTCGATGATCTTGCAAGCTTATGCAAAGGCTAAAAGAATGTTCATTTAGATACAGTAGCATGTTATGTAAAATTTATAGCTGCCACGTCATTAGTGATCTGGCATTCTATAGCATTTTATAGTGTTTATAGTTTCACATGTACGGATATTCTACTGTTAGACTTGGACTAGGTTCTTAGATTACTTATGATCCAAGACGACTATCTCTATGCATGTGATGTTTATTGTTGTCTCCACCAGGCCGAAGGCATGGGGAGAGAGTATGTTTTGCACTCTGTCCGTGTGTGTGTGTGTGTGTGTGTGTGTCCGTCCGTCCGTCTGTTACCAGCTAATCTCCGGCACCGTTAACCTGGTCGATGCCAAACTTTGCACACACACTCCCTGGATGCCAATGATGAACCTCTGCCCCACATTTTCCAGAACAGCCTGTTATAGCGCCACCATGAGGCAGCTTTTCACATTTTTTACCTAAAACTGCACCGATCTGCGTGAAACGTTGCATGCACCCTCCCTAGAGGCCAAGGACAAACCTTTGACCTGCATTTTCCGCATCTGCCTTTTATAGCGCCACCAGGAGGCCGACTTTTGTAAAACACATTTTTTGATATTACTCCTCCAGATTCTGTCCAAGAATCTCACAAATCGTTACACAGTATCTCTATGGTCATGTGCTCAAGTTGGATCTGTCCGATATTTCATATTCCATCCTAATTGGCTATAATTGGCTTTCACAGTTTGCAAGATTGCCCCGTTTTGAACAAAAGCCTCAAATCATGAACGCACACATTTTCTTACTAGGCTGAGGAATATATCCCACCCTTTTCACATTGGTCTGTTATAGCGCCACCAACAGGTTGATTTTTGCAAAACACATTTTTGAAACAAAATGCCTTCCAAAATCTCAAG
>NC_136808.1:21671980-21819480 GCF_951216825.1 Electrona antarctica
GCCTTCTGACTGATCCCACCTCCATATTAACACTTTCAGCCAATCAGATCCCACAGACCATCCAGCCAGCACTTCTGGCTGCTGTGGCCAGCTCCTATTACAGTCCCTGTAATATCTAACTACTTTACTGCTTAGATTATTACAGGTATTTATCATTTAGGCTTTTTACCAACCCAATATAACATAGGTTATTAGAACACATTTAAACAATTGAAGAGGAATTAGGTTACTTCATTACTGTATGTTCTAAATGGGTTGACTTTCCCTGTGGAGAGGAGTCAATAATGGCCTGTCTTCCAACAGGAGAAGGGCTGTAAAACCCCCAATGGAATGTGGAATGGAATGTGGGGACTGGCTCTCTCACCCTAGAGGAGCTTCTTAATCTCCAATCAATCTGACCCAATATATAATTTCTCATTATGAGTACAAATCTCGCACACCCATAATAAACCAAACACCCCTCACGTTTCAGTTATGAAAATTGATATGGTTATTCATTTTCCATAAACTGAAAGATTATTTTTGATATTAATTTTTTTCGGAAATATTATTTTTTGATATTTGGGCGTATGCCATTTTTAGTAATTTCGGAACCTGTTAAATAATACTGGATCCACATACTGAAGTTATAACATTATACAACTTTGAAAAACACATTAAAATAAACACAACCCATTAACTGCATACATCAATAAACAATGAAAATAATAAAAGGTTTACATGCGTCGATATCGTGGACATTTTTTGTAATTATCCCAACGCACCCTTAAGTATTAAAATCAGTTACAGCTAATCAAACTTATGTATACTTCTATTAATGTGGTGCAGTGCATCTCCACTTTGTAGGAGAGAAGCTTTTTCATGTCATGTCAGTTAGGGGTTACCTAACTGACATGAACTTTTGGTCACCTCTGTCCGTTTAACCTTATGGCTGTTTGCCTGGACAAAGCTTCAGACTTATCTAAACAACCCCCTTGGTTTGAGGAAGAAGGACAGTTTATTTTCCACACAAGACTGGTTCCTTATCTTTAAGAAAACATTCTTCCTGCGCTCCCCCCACCTGAAACGACTCTTTTGGTTGCAGAATGGGGCCCAGTTGGTAAACACATGTTCAAGCAGTTTATTACCCCTGGTAGTTTCCTGTTAGGAACTTCAAATTGTGATTTTAACAAAATAACCGATTTTGCATCTCAACAACTTGGTATCATTTGACTTTTTGGATTTTTTACTTTGACTTTTACCAAAAGCAACCCAATTGAAAATTGCAAACCCTTGCAACATTTTAACCACATTATGTGTCTTTCACACATGCAGTCTTTGTGCTTGTGTGTGTGATAGTTTGTGCGTGCGCGCACACGCGCTCACGCACAAAACCCACTTGCACTTTGAGACAATGTTCCCCCCTCCCAATCGAAGGAAACTTAATCATTTTACCAGCATTCTTTTTTTACCTTTGTCCATTTTCCATAAGGACTTAATTGGCACAAATTAAATCCACTTATCTGCTAACTTGTTGTCTAGTACAGATATAATGAACCCACATACATCATCACATTTATATGCACTGGTAGACACACATCTCGTGTGTGAGCGTGTGTGTGCGTGCGCGTGCGTGTGTGTGTGTGTGTGTGCTGTTTGTGACATCTTGTTGTCACTGACCCCAATTGTTCCCTGCTGTAGGAACAAAATGGGTGGAGAAGCATTTCACATGCTACTCTCCTGTCCCAGTTCTGATCTCGCTGGCATGAAAGCGTTCTTCCATGGTCTCGTTCCTTTTTCAGGATCAATCAGAAAAGGCGTTATTGTGGCCTTGTTTTCAGCCGCTTTACAAACTCGACACAACAAATGTGTCGACACTGCGGTTTTCTGTACCAGACTGGACTTTGCCATTCCTGGTTTGCCACCCTTCACGGGGGCAATCTTCGGGTGACCCCTCACGAAAGTCACCCCAGGGTGCTTGGCGTGTGTGTCATGCACCTCCCCCACCGCCTCTTGAACGCGTGGACATATGATGGCAATGCCACCAATCACGCTCGGCGTTTCTGTGGTGAGAAGGATCGACGACCCGTCGGCCTTGCCCACAACGTTTGCGGGCATGGCTCTGATGATGAACGGTGAGGCGTAGGCAGCCTCCAGCTCCGGAAGGCCGCTCGCCTGTTCCGCTCCCGTTGACAGCTCTGCTGCTGCTGTCGGTCCCACTTCGATGTTCGGCCATTCCTCCTCTGTCGAAGGCTGCGGAACTGCGTGGTTCACAGGTGCGACGTCTGCCGCCCGTTGGTTTCCCTCAGCTCTGCCCGTAGCTGCTCTTGGCCTGCTACGGTGCTGACTGAGGGCTTGTCCTGTCGTGGGTTCGTTGCCCACGGTAGAGGGCTCTGGCTTCCCTGCATGGATACTGCAGGCACCAGGCTCTTCCGTTGTGACAGGCTCCATCTGCTCCCAGCCCGGATGACTGGTAGCCCTGTCTCTTCGCCCCTCTGGGGCGGTCCCGGTCCCCGCTGGCACCGTCTCCGCTCCGCCCGTCTCTGCGCTGGCGAAAGGGTCCGTGATGTCACATTTCGTGACGTCTGGTGCTGCGTCTGCGGGCTGGATGCCCCTCTCCTCTAGGGCTCCTATGTTCCTGCTCTCTGCAGGACACTCACAGAGGCCTGCTGTGACGACACCTCTGGCTACCCTGTCATTCTCCTGACAGATAGCAGCCCTGATTAAACGGTATCTTTCACTGTTGTACTGTTTAACATATAAATTCAGTAATTCATTTTCTATGTGTGCGAGTCTATCTTCGTTTTGTTCCTGAAGGATCATCTCGTAATCTACTGACGCGTCTATCACAGCGTCCATCGCCCTGTCCAGCTCAGCAAAACTTTCAGTTATCTCGCTGGATGAACCCCTGTCCATACAAAGATCCACCCTATAGGTTGTGCTATCAAACATAGCTTGAGCCTGTGAGCTCTGTATCTTTAAAGAAGCCATTTTTCCACCCCCTCTGTCCCTCCCTTTAACAAACAGTACAGGAACTAATTGGACTGGGTTAGTGGTTTAGTCGACTTTCACAAATCATTCATTCACTCAAGTAAATGGTTAGTTTTTTGGCCCAGCTTTAATTAGCGGACTCTGACATTATTTCTACTCAGAGAAGCCCATACTTCCCTACCAAATAAACCTTTTTATACTATAACCTTTTTATATTATATAGATTATATATAATATAAGTATATAGATTTATATTGGCCGTGGGCGGTCAAACTCTTAGCCTTCCGTTAAACCTGGATTACAGGTTTTGCTAGATGCGTCACGCAACAGTTATTATAGACACGCCCTTCCTTTATGCGCACTTCAAAGCGCGCTTTCAGCGTTAAACATTATTGACTGGTAAGATTATTACATCGCCTTTAATGCTGAGTTTAGAACCCTATTTTGTTCTAAACATTTATCACCGCTATTAATTACTACTTTGGTAGGTTATACCGCATGACAGTAATTACCAGTCCCCCTGGACATTGCATGACAGAAAGAGGAATTTCCCCCCTCCTCACATGCACTAAATGCTGTTCTTCTTGGTGCGGTCTAAGCACCCAGAAAGAAAACACTTTTATTGTGGTTACTATAAAAAGCACCTCTCTTGGTTTAAACGACCGGTGTCTTATCCGGTCTCAATTAAACCTTATGTTTGGTTACAAATAGTCTTTAATAATCAGTTTCCTAAACTGACCGTCGATTAGAACTCTGCCTTATCGAACAATGACTCCCAAGCTATTGTTAAACCCGCAGTCACTTGTGGCTTACGGTTTTAACAGCTGTTTTTCCCATGGCCCCATAACCACATGAAAACAGTTTAACGGTGCCGCGTAGTTAGTAGCACAAATCAAACGGCATGCCGTCACGGCAGCATTTATAGTTGATTTAATCCTGTGGATACTACGACTGCGGCATGCGCTGCTATCAACGCACGGCTTGAATTTCAGTTGAATACACGTCACACCAGACAACCACAATCAAACGGGGTGCCGTCTTTCGGCCCCAATTCTGTCTGATTTAATCCTGTGGTTATCAGTGTGGCACGATTCAACTCTGTGTGCTGGTAGCAGCACACAGTAATTTATCTTTGTTATATTGTGGTCACTTTAGTGACTATACACCGATCTACGCTGTTTAATTTAACAGCACGGCAACTGAATAAGTCAAACCGTCTCAGTTGAACTATATTCTGAATTACAACAACTTTAAATTGCAGATCCCTTCAGGGACTGCTATTTAAAGCCCTTTACAACGCGGTAGCAATTTAAACTGTAATATGTCAAACGGTTTCGGTTCAGACTATATTATATCTTAAATATGCCCGGGCGCGTGTACAGCTGCACGCTGCTCCCAGCGGCACTTTCTTTCTGTTCAAACCAGGCACTTTAGTGGCCCTATGGTTTTAACAGTTCGCTCGGCGGCGAATTAACTTTCGCTCGGCGGCGAATTACTGTGCACTGATCCCAATGCACAGCACAACTGCCTTTAAATTGCGGTCACTTTAGTGACCACTAATTTAAAGTTCTTTAAACGCGGTAGCGATTGAAACCATAATATGTCCAAACGATCTCAGTTTAGGCTATATTATGCTTCCAAACCGCCCGGCCGTGATCTAAACTGTGCGCTGATGCGCACGGTACAAACTTGTTTTAAGTCACGCCACGTCAGTGACGCACTATGATTTAAACTGTAATATGCCTAGATTATAGGCTATATTACGCTACAAATCGCGTGCACTTTAGTGCACAGCGAATTAAAACTGTTCGGTTATTTGGCGATGTTGGCCGAGGCTCCGACCAGCCCTTGCACTAGGCAGAGTTAAAGGACTAACACGCACAGTTGAACCAAATGCTCCCAATGATAGCTTATATTCGATGAACTCAAACGTGCATTTTATAGGGTTTTTATTAATTCATATTAATTAAACACTTACAGTCATACATTCACACGTTCTGTTCACACTTCCCCTAACTTCCCCCAACACAAGATGAATTCAGTATCCCGGATTCTGGGTTACAGTCCTATTGGTACAGTTCTATCCTGACTCTGTCGGTAGGAATTCTAGCTATCATTTGAACACTCTAAGACTCCCAGATCATGGTAAGCTTAGCTTGTCATGGATGGCTCTCAGACTTGGTTACACATTAAGTGATTAAGTGTAATTATGTGGTTTTAATTCTACCTTATCGTTAATCAGATGATAATTGATCAATGATCGGGATGACAAGAACACAGAGAGAACACTGGTTACAATCATATTACATCGATTATGAATAATGCACAAACATCTATTTATAGCACATAATATATAGCAAATACATTACCGCTGGTCTCTGCCTAGACATGTTCACGTTCGATGGTATTGGGTGAATCTAAATTCACTTTGTGCCATACAGAATAGTCAATGCAGCCTTCTGACTGATCCCACCTCCATATTAACACTTTCAGCCAATCAGATCCCACAGACCATCCAGCCAGCACTTCTGGCTGCTGTGGCCAGCTCCTATTACAGTCCCTGTAATATCTAACTACTTTACTGCTTAGATTATTACAGGTATTTATCATTTAGGCTTTTTACCAACCCAATATAACATAGGTTATTAGAACACATTTAAACAATTGAAGAGGAATTAGGTTACTTCATTACTGTATGTTCTAAATGGGTTGACTTTCCCTGTGGAGAGGAGTCAATAATGGCCTGTCTTCCAACAGGAGAAGGGCTGTAAAACCCCCAATGGAATGTGGAATGGAATGTGGGGACTGGCTCTCTCACCCTAGAGGAGCTTCTTAATCTCCAATCAATCTGACCCAATATATAATTTCTCATTATGAGTACAAATCTCGCACACCCATAATAAACCAAACAAAGCCAGTTGTTGGCTACAGGTGATGTTGTCTGTTTAAAGCCAGTTGTTGGCTACAGGTGATGTTGTCTGTTTAAAGCCACAGTCGTTGGCTACAGGTGGTGTTGTCTGTTTAAAGCCAGTTGTTGGCTACAGGTGGTGTTGTCTGTTTAAAGCCAGTTGTTGGCTACAGGTGATGTTGTCTGTTTAAAGCCAGTTGTTGGCTACAGGTGATGTTGTCTGTTTAAAGCCAGTTGTTGGCTACAGGTGGTGTTGTCTGTTTAAAGCCAGTTGTTGGCTACAGGTGATGTTGTCTGTTTAAAGCCAGTTGTTGGCTACAGGTGATGTTGTCTGTTTAAAGCCAGTCGTTGGCTACAGGTGATGTTGTCTGTTTAAAGCCAGTTGTTGGCTACAGGTGATGTTGTCTGTTTAAAGCCAGTCGTTGGCTACAGGTGGTGTTGTCTGTTTAAAGCCAGTTGTTGGCTACAGGTGATGTTGTCTGTTTAAAGCCAGTTGTTGGCTACAGGTGGTGTTGTCTGTTTAAAGCCAGTTGTTGGCTACAGGTGGTGTTGTCTGTTTAAAGCCAGTTGTTGGCTACAGGTGGTGTTGTCTGTTTAAAGCCAGTTGTTGGCTACAGGTGATGTTGTCTGTTTAAAGCCAGTTGTTGGCTACAGGTGATGTTGTCTGTTTAACGCCACAGTCGTTGGCTACAGGTGGTGTTGTCTGTTTAAAGCCACAGTCGTTGGCTACAGGTGGTGTTGTCTGTTTAAAGCCACAGTCGTTGGCTACAGGTGGTGTTGTCTGTTTAAAGCCACAGTCGTTGGCTACAGGTGGTGTTGTCTGTTTAAAGCCACAGTCGTTGGCTACAGGTGGTGTTGTCTGTTTAAAGCCAGTCATTGGCTACAGGTGATGTTGTCTGTTTAAAGCCACAGTCGTTGGCTACAGGTGTTGTCTGTTTAAAGCCACAGTCGTTGGCTACAGGTGCTGTCTGTTTAAAGCCACAGTCGTTGGCTACAGGTGTTGTCTGTTTAAAGCCACAGTCGTTGGCTACAGGTGCTGTCTGTTTAAAGCCACAGTCGTTGGCTACAGCTGCTGTCTGTTTAAAGCCACAGTCGTTGGCTACAGGTGCCTCATTGGCTACAGGTACCACAATTTCAATGTGCAGCACTGTTCATGATGCAATGGAACATGATCTCTTGCTGGAATACATGTTTCAAGTGCAATAAGGGTTTGTGCAATAACAGAGTATGTATGGTTGTGTGTATTTGTTGTATGTTAGTTATTTACTTTTAGCTTATTTATATATTTTTTTAGCATATATAGTGATTTGATGCACTGATCGGTTGCCACTTTTAATTTCGTTAAACATGTTACAATGACAATAAAGAACTACCGGTATTCTATTCTATTCTGAGCATATAGATTATTTGTGAGAAAATAAATTACAAAAAGTATATTTATTTACTTTTCCTATTATGACATGCCCAAATAGGGATGCCAAATTAAAAGTGGTTCAAATATAATTATATATATATATAATATAATTTCTGGCGTATTAGAATTAGCCTGGTAAATAATACAGATTTTTCTCATGGAACACCGTTTGAGAGAGCAAAACCAGAGGAGAGAGAGAAAGGGGAGACCAAATGAACAGCTGACAGCGGTGTTACGGATGGCCTATATAAAATTAAACGCTTCTATAAATAAAAAAACTCTCCTCCCAGCAAACGTCCTCCCAAACCACTTTCATCTGTGTATGTATGTACAGTATGGGTGTATGCATGTACAGTATGTGTGTATTTATGTACAGTGTGTGTGTGTGCGTGCGTGCGTGCGTGCGTGCGTGCGTGAGTGTGTGCGTGCGTGCGTGCGTGCATGTATGTGTGGTATTTAGAGATACACACCGACACAATAATTTCAACACATGACTTCTAAGAAGATTAACCCATTAAGACCTGAAGCCGATTCCATCAAATCCTAACAGATTTCTGAAAAGTGTCAGTGGTGCTCAAACCTTTTCATGTCAAGGAAGGACCCCAAAAATGTTTTGCCGCCGTCCTCATCTCAAAATATTATGTTCCAGGGACCCAAAGAAGCAATGATTTGAGCTAAAAATGTTGCTTATACATATTCAAAGATTTGCAAAATGTTCAAAAGTATTCAATAGCAGATCTACAACGTCAACCTCAACCACAAAGTGGTTTTAACGGGTTATAAAGACTGAGAGATACTCCTGTGCAGTTGTTTACTAAACATACCCAGGGAATATACACAACTGTGACTCTCTCTGAAAACACCTTTGATAATAATTTATATCGTCTGCCGTAGCACATAGGGAGGTAGAGAGAGCGGCAGAGAGAGCCAGGAACATGCAACTATCGACTACATCGTCTGCCGTAATAGCACACAGGGAGGTAGGGAGAGCGGCAAAGAGAGAGCCTCGAGGAACATGCAACTATCCACTAGTAACAGACTCGGAATATAAACAGCATATTATTCCGAGATAGCAAACTCCCACATCGCAGATCTGAGATTAGCATAAACTGTAGCTCAACTGTGATAGTGAATGTATATGTAACCAAACCCAGGTCTCCTGTGCGTGGAACACCAACATCTTAACCACTAAGCCAAAGGGAATTCCCTACAATTCGGCAGAGAAATTAGACTTTTAGGTCATCAGGCTGACATTGTGAGCCACTGCTACACTCACGCCGTTTTTGACGTCCTCCCACGGGGAAACCCGATCTGGGTCACCAATGTAATGCTCCCCCTTTTTTACATTTTATACATTTGAAAACTTGTGAAATGGGACATTCTGCATAATGAGTACTTTCTACTTTTGGTACTTTAAATACATTTTAATTCCAATACTTTTGTACTTACCCAAGTAAATGTTTAATTCCGGACTTTGAGTATTTCTACATTGCAGTATTGATACTTTTACAAAGTAAAGAAATGTCAGTACTTCTTCCCACCACTGATTACTTTTTCGATACATTGTCGATACATACAGTATATCTGTCATCTGTTAAACAATCTGTGATGCAGTGGCCAAGTTATAATCTCATTATACACCGGAAGAACTTTCATCATTCAGGGAAAAAACAGGAAATCTGAATTTCCTGTTTTTTTTCATATCACATTCTTCACCATACTGGGACGTGGGAAAGTATCTTTAACCACTTAAACCCAATTGACTGGTGTGGCCCCTTCACTTTCCCCTCTACACCAAATAAAATGCCTCTGCGAAAATAGCCGATCTACAAGCTTGGAGAGACCATTGGAGAGACAACATAAATGTTTGTTTATTTTATTTTATCCCACGATTTTGCAACCCATTTTTTTCACCCAGTGTCAATTATCTAATGTAATCCTGGGCGCTACACTTCCTCTTCCACCACCGTGCCCCTCAACAGGTAAATGTTGATCAAAATGTGTAGACTGTGTAGAACCAAATGGTTTCATTTTACACTCTCAAAAGTTAAAGATCTATTTGTTTACCAACTCTCCATCATTTAGCTGGGGACCACCTGGAACCCCCATAAGGACCACTGGTGGTCCATGGACCATTGGTTGTAAACCACTGCCCTAGAAGACGATTTCATTCCGCTATGTTGTATGTAAAATTTCCCCCCTCGATCCCACGATTTTGTAACCCATTTTTTCAATGCCTAAGCTGTAATCTATATATTAAATATATTATATGTTCAGCAGTCCTTGATCCATAGATCATTTCTTGTTGTCATCTAGGTTTGTGATAATAACATAATAACATTTTAGTAGCCAAAATCAACTGTAGATTTAGTCAACTAAAATCTTATTTCGACTATATCTTATAGTCGACTAAAACGAGACTAAAACTAAAACTTTTCAGATCACAAAAATGTGACTAAAACTAAATTAAACTAAATCAGAATTTGCTGTCAAAATCAACACGGGTGGGCTTCCTCCACCCTAACCACCGTGATCTCAACGAAGACGACATATTCAACCACACATGTATTACTTTTCAGTTTAACAGACTATAATAGCACCGTGGCCACAGCTCAGCAATTTTAACTGAGCCAAACACTCTTTCAATATTAGTCGGTATATGGAAGCCTTACAGCTCTTTGTAACTCTGACCTCTTTCCAGAAGTCACAGTATATTGTGCCAATTCTTAGCAAGCAAGTCACACCCGAGTGCATATAAAAGTAGGCCTATTTCATTTATATTTTTGTCAGTGAAAAAAGGGTAGTCGAAGGAAAACAAATCGTCACAGTTTTAGTCGACAAAATCAACACTGGTAGAGAGAGTTAGAATAGAAGACTATCACCTGGAACTGGAAACTAGGTCAGGGTTGGCAGTGCCAGTAATGCATGGTTGTTATTGCTTACATGGCATGCAGTGCTGTGAGTTACAGTAGAAATGCATTTGGCCCAAACGTTTGACTTTGAGGTGGGCCCAACCCCAAAATCCCCTAATTTTGTCCGGGCCAAATCCAAGCCTGAGGGGAATGTTCTTCTTTTGTGAACTAAAGTCCATAATTAGTTCCCTTTCAGTCCTCCTGTCCACCCGAGCATATTATCCCCTATACATTTGGACTATAGGATATAGCCTGAAAGAGCCCTGTACTTTTCTGGGCATAGAGGCGATAAACTAGCGCTAGAAACCGACTTCCTATTGGTTCACCAACCAGAATAACTAAAGAACAATGAGCCACATTTGGAGCGACGCCCCTCTGCACTCTTATTGGTTTAGTGAAATACAAGGTTCACTCCTATTCCTATGCCACTTGAGGTTGGCAGGTCTGCACTTTTCTGCTGGGCTCGCCCAGGCTTTTAAAAAAAAAAGAATTTAAACAAAACTCCTGTGGTCCCCGAGTCTAGGACTACGATGACCAAACTCACATGATTATATCTAGGGACATATCAACTAGTGCTCTGAGAAGACATGATTATATCTAGGGACATATCAACTAGTGCTCTGAGAAGACACATGATTATATCTAGGGACATATCAACTAGTGCTCTGAGAAGACATGATTATATCTAGGGACATATCAGCTCTGAGAAGACACATGATTATATCTAGGGAGTCGGGACATATCAACTATTGCTCTGAGAAGACATGATTATATCTAGGGACATGTCAACAAGTTAAATATCTAGGGACATATCAACTAGTGCTCTGAGAAAACAAGTTAAACGCCTTTAGTTTCCACACATTTGTGCAAATGACTAGTTGTGCAAAACTGATCATGTTCTGTTCACCAACATGTTCATTGGAGCAGCATGTTTCAAATCTTGTCAAAGGAAAGGACTGCTCACCACCATATTATCTATACACAGTCTGTCCTTTAAAAATGAGCTAATGAGCTACTGTAACAATGAGCTTCAATGAGAGTTACTGTAGAAGTGCAAAACTGCAAAAGGGAATCAGGCGTGTTACGACTAAACACTCTGGAAGATGCGGATATTATATTTCTGAAACAAGGACATGGGTAAACCGCGTGTGTACTGTACACCCTCCACTAACTGTTATACCCTTGAGCATAAATGTCAAGCCTTAGTTAAAGGGTGGGAAGCAGGGACATTTCCTTTTAAAAATAATGATGCATACTGTCTATCAAAGACCCTCTTAGGATGTCCAGTTAAAAAAAACGATTTAGAAAAAATAAAAGATTTAGGCACATTTGCAGTTATAAGTCCAAAGTAAGTCCAAAGTATAGTAGCCACTAGAATGACTAGATGGCGCAATCAATGACGTCAAGCTGTGAACACAGCTCCGCTTTCACAACGCGCCTTAATTTGCTATGGACAATGTTCAGGTCACGATTGATTGATTGACATTTATATTCACAGAATGGGTACAGTTAGAAGGTCAATACAAAAACCGCTATGAGGATAAAACCAGAAAAAGCACTAAGACTACATCAGGGTTCTCCATTTTCAATTCATCAGGAAACGATGACAGCTCAGTCATAATATGGTATATTCTGGTTTAGAGGGTGTTATTAGGCTGTAGTGTAAATCAATTCATATTCAGAACTACAGGAAAATCAACACTTATAATGAATTATCATATGGTTGGTTGTTACGGTTGGTCTCTGGCTGGAAAATGTACAGGAAAAAACAGGCAGAATAACTTTGTGCATAAAATAAATATAGCCTAAGATGCTTTGAGTTTGATGCAACAAGAATATTTATCATCCATAACTGTATGTTTAGGCTACATGTATGAATTATTCTGCTCGGAATTATCTCATTCTGAGTAGACAACTACTGTATAATCAATCCATCTATACAAACAAACATCTGCTATATTACTTCCTCTTCCACACTTCAACACACAACATGCCGCGGAGGTGACCGTAGCCTACTTCACACAATCCTCTCCGCTTGGTCACGTCAATAAAACAGTAACAGTTTGCGATACCATTCTGTATTTTATTCTGCTTTTCGTCAAGCAACAGACAGAATGTCATCATCATCATCATCACACAATGTGGTGCCTGATCGTCGCAAATCAGGCTGTCTCTGCAGTCTGCAGTGCTGCACGGCGTAACGTTTTTCTTTCGCTAACTCTCATTCAATTAAAAAATAAAAATCACACTTGAGTGAGTGGTGCAACTCCGTGTGAGGGTCCCCGGGGGAGTCCCCGAAACATCCAGACCCCCAGGAATGCGCCCATGGGGCCGTGGCGGTTCCGGCGAGCCGCCCCATGTCCGAAACGGTTGAGAAATGACAGTTACCGTGTACTGTACTGTACTGTACTGTACTGTACTGTACTGTACTGTACTGTACTGTACTGTACTGTACTGTACTGGCACACCCGAAATCATCATATATACAGTTAATATGTGCGTGTGTGTGTTTGTGTGTGTGAGTGAAAAACAACCATGCTGTTTTCGTGCTCTCGTGCTCTTGATTGGCTTTGAGTGGTGCAACCACTCCCTTACGGAGCTATGTGTGTGGGTGGGTGCCTGGGTGCCTGGGTCTGAGCACGAAAATAGCATGGTTGTTTTTCACCACCTGTGCGCAACCTAACACACACACAAACACACACATATTAACTGTATATATGATGATTTCGGGTGTGCCCGTACAGTACAGTGACAGTACAGTACAGTACCTTACAGTACAGTACAGTACAGAATACAGTAGAGGGACCCCCACACGGTAACTCTGTAATTTCTCAAACGTTTCGGACATGGGGCGGCTCGCCGGAATCGGCCCGGCCCCTTGGGCGCGTTCCTGGGTGTCTGGATGTTCCGGGGACCCCCCGGAGATCCCCACATGGTAACTCTCATTTCTCTTCGGTTTCGGACGCGGGGCGGCTCGCCGGAACCGGGCCGGAACCCTAGCTGTGGTCCTGTGGGTCTGGATCTTCCGGGGACCCCCCGGGGGCCCCCACACAGAGTTGCACCACTCACTTCACATGTGTGTGATTTTTTGTCTTACACCTCATCATTAATCCACTTCTGCGTTGCTTTCCTGCAGCATCGCAGACGTGCATTAATGACGTTTGTAAGAGCCATTTGAGCCACCATATTGTTTCTAGGTTTCATTGTCAATTTGCCAATCTACGTTGCCATGGTTACAGGGAGGGAGGGTATTTAACCCTGGCCCTAATTAGTCTCAGGTGTTGCCAGTGGCAGAGGTAAACCAGTTTTTGACTGTGTTCATGAGGGCTGGTGATCTGTATCCTGTGTGTTTGATGATTTATGTTATGTTTATTTTGTATGACTGTGACAAAGTATAGGACTTTGAGCGGCTAATAAATATAATTTAATTTCTACTCAACGGACACTTTTGGACATCAGTTATATTGATCACACGTCTGAACTTCCTCGGCAACCAGTATCACCCAAGTATAGGGACTTGGGCGTTACAACGTTAAACCACCCCCTCTCGTGTAATATTGCTTAAATGACCGCTACCAGTATCAATAGTCATAATAAATGATAAACTATGGCTAACATAGGTCATATACATTTTAATAAATAACTTTTTTTAAACATTTCAACATTTTCAACGTGGAAACAACAACCTTTTATGTAATAATTGTGACAGGCCTAGATGACGCGCATGACTGAAGACCTAAAGGCCACATTCATGCTGGCACTCCTAGACATAAAGCGTAGTGTGTGTGTGTGTGTGTGTGTGTGTGTGTGTGTGTGTGTGTGTGTGTGTGTGTGTGTGTGTGTGTGTGTGTGTGTGTGTGTGTGTGTGTGTGTGTGTGTGTGTGTGTGTGTGTGTGTGAGGATGGTGAAAATTGAATTAACCAGCTCTGACAGTGCTGGGGAGAGAGTGTGAGAGTATATGTAACACGGTTACACCTCTATGACCTCTCACCGAGGATGAGAGGTCTGGTTTGAATGGGGATCTTTTATACAAGCAGACAGAATCTTTTTACATGGTCAAGGCTATGCACATGTCATGTACTGCAAGTTGGTTGGCAAAGTGGTTACAAATCGTGGGAACACAGCAATGTGGTCAGAGACCATCAATGTTTTCCCCGTTATCTCCTTGTCTTTCTTGTCAAGTAGAATAAAAGAAGGCAGAGATTTAAGAGGTGATGGAGGAGAAAGAGGTGGAGGAGTGGAAGAGTATTGCACTGAAGGAAAGGGAGAAAAAGGCTGAACAGAAGAGGAACAGAAGGTGGAGCTTTGGAGAGGTGGTGGTAGCACTACTGACACATGCTTTCTTCAAAGAGACAGTTGGTTGGAGGGCATACTTTTGTAGAAGCTAAAGTGTTAAGCTAAAGTGGCTGATGATGGCATGTTGCTAGTGTGTGCTAGTGCGTGCTCTCAAGTTACCACCACTGTCCTCGGCCAAGGGCAATGCAGCATCATGCACAGGTGTTGTGTACTACTGTAGTGTGTATATGCACATGCACAGTGCACACACACAGCAGTCAGACAGAGAGAGACTGAGAGAAAAACAGAAGAGAGAGACAGAGAGAGAGATCTTACTATAATACGCATCAGCATTATCCAAGCATCCATTCCGACACTAATCTGTATGTTGTGACTGAGTACGTGCCAGCGGGTGCTGCAGAGCAGTGTAGATTTTGACAGCAAATTGTGACATTGTTTTAGTCCTAGTCTGAATAAAATTCCATTTAGTTTTAGTCAGATTTTAGTCATGTGAAATGTTTTAGTTTTAGTCTAGTTTTAGTCGACAAAATATCATAAGATTTCAGTCGACCAAATCTACAATCGTAAATGTCAGATTGGTTGCATGCTGAAAATAGCCGATCTACAGTACAAGCTCGAGCTTGTAGGGCAACCAAACATAAAATTAATTGTCTTTTGATTCTACTGGATCTCTTCTCCAGCAGTCCCTCCCTAATATGTTAGTCTAGTTTTTATTTATTGATACAATTGTCAGTATATTTAGTCATAGTTTTAGTCATCATAGCTTAGATTTTATTTGTTTTTTGTCAGTTGGAAAAAGGTAGTTTTAGTATACAAAATCAACACTGCTGCAGGGAGCCACCACAGCTGGTTCTGCTACAAGGACACGATGCAGGACACTAGCAGTGATGGACAGAGAGAGAGAGACAGCCCTAACACCACAGCACACTAGCAGTGATGGACAGAGAGAGAGAGACAGCCCTAACACCACACCACACTAGCAGTGATGGACAGAGAGAGAGAGACAGACCTAACACCACACCACACTAGCAGTGATGGACAGAGAGAGAGAGACAGCCCTAACACCACAGCACACTAGCAGTGATGGACAGAGAGAGAGAGACAGCCCTAACACCACACCACACTAGCAGTGATGGACAGAGAGAGAGAGACAGACCTAACACCACACCACACTAGCAGTGATGGACAGAGAGAGAGACCTAACACCACACCACACTAGCAGTGACATACAGAGAGAGAGACTGCCCTAACACCACACCACACTAGCAGTGATGGACATACAGAGAGAGAGACTGCCCTAACACCACACCACACTAGCAGTGACAGACAGACAGAGAGAGAGAGAGACAGCCCTAACACCACACCACACTAGCAGTGACAGACAGACAGAGAGAGAGAGAGAGAGCCCTAACACCACACCACAGTGACACACTAGCAGTGACAGACAGAGAGAGACAGAGGCTAAGAAACTGAGAGACAGGCAGAAACACCAGTACAGAGAGATATCAGACATTAACATAATGTACTCATCATGCCAGCAAAGCACTTTAAACCGATAAAAGAGACAGAGTTAAATAGGCAGAGGAAGAGGAGATAAGGGGGAGGGAAAGTTCATCTTTTGTGCGTGCGTGCGTGCGTGCGTGCGTGCGTGCGTGCGTGCGTGCGTGCGTGCGTGCGTGCACTGTGTGACGTGCCTTTCAGAAGGCAGCAGATGGCAGAGCAGAGGTTCCATTGACAGGGCCTCCCCTCTGGTCATAAACTTTCACACATACTCTGAGGTTATTTACTGCCAAGGATCTGCCTGCCCTGCCGCCTTCGCTGTCAAGCACACGCACACCCTCACACCCTCACGCACACACGCACGCACAGACACACGCACACAAGCGGAGAGGGAGAGTTCATCTGATTTACAGACGGCTCCTCGAGGCAGAGAGCAACAGATGACAAGACGAAGAGGCTGAAAGGGAAAGTTGAGTGTGCATGAAAGAGAGAGAGAGACAGGGACAGAATAGGAGGTAGGGGTAAGCGATGGTGGGTGTGTATATAGTACACTATGCTGGAATGTGTGAGTCTGTGACTCATTGTTAGCTTGCGCTAACTTGCAATAGGCTGTCCTCCTTTCATCACAATCGTTCTTTGAACAATTCTGACAAATGCAAGCATACCTACTGTATGTGCGTGCATGTGTGTGTGTGTGTGTGTGTGTGTGTGTGTGTGTGTGTGTGTGTGTGTGTGTGTGTGTGTGTGTGTGTGTGTGTGTGTGTGTGTGACGACAGCAAGACTGAAGTTATGGTGTTTGGGCCCAGCAGCAGCATCAATGTGTTTCCTCCCGGTGATTTAGGCCCCCTTGAGCCTTTCTGGGTTAAAATCGACTCTGATCTAAAGATGCTTTTATGACATCCCTCCTCGACTACTGTAATGCCCTGTATATTGGAGTCAACCAGGTCTCCATCTCTCGCTTACAGTTAGTCCAGAACGCCGCCGCACGGTTGCTTACAGGTACACGTAAGTGAGACCATATTAGTCCTGTACTAGCCTCCCTCCACTGGCTTCCTGTGCAATACAGGATTGATTTCAAGTCCTGCTCTTTGTTTTTAAGTGTTTAAATAGTTTGGCACCCATTTATCTCTTTGAATTGCTGAAACCTTATGTTCCCACAAGGACCCTTAGGTCCTCTGACCAGCTTCTCCTGGTGGTGCCTAAAACCAGGCTGAAGCTCAGAGGGAACTGGGCTTTTGCAGTGGCAGCTCCCAAGCTCTGGAATGAGCTGCCTCTGCACATAAGACAAGCCCCCACCCTTCAGGTGTTTAAATCACGCCTCGAGACGTATCTTTATTCTTTGGCATTTCCAAGCATGGTATGAGCTGTTTTTGATGTTGAAAATGACACTATGTAGTATGTATGTTGTTTGTTTTTAAATGAAGTATGGTATGTATGGTATGGCGTGTGCTAAAAAATAATCAATATTTGTAAGAATTGCGACGGACACATAAGTGACAGCTTTGCAGACAGATCCCTATTGGAAGACAAAAACACTGTTTTCTCATATAAAAGCAAAATAACCATTGCATCCCTATGTGAAATGTGGTACCCGATCCGATCCTATAGGCCTACATGTACTGAACAAAAGAGGCATATAGCGTTTGATAGTTTGTTACTTTGAGTCACTGGGCAGCATTATTGATGTACAGTCTTGTTTTTCTCCATTAGAGAGGTGTAGTCTTAAAAGACACGTTACTTTGATTTCTAACACGTTCCACGTGCCACCGGTGTCAGATTAATTTTGGCAGGGCAGATTCTCGGAGAGTGAGATCCTGTTTCAGTCGAGTAGCGGCCTGCTATCTGAGTCTGACAGTGGAAGCTGTGTGAGAGACAGACAATCCCTCACGACTCTTTTCTGTTCTGGCCCCACAGTGGTGGAATGAACTCCCCACTGATGTTAGGACAGCAGAGTCACTGCCCATATTTCGCCGCAGGTTGAAAACCCACCTCTTCAGGAAACACTACCCTTCCTCTCTGCCTGACCTACTTGTTGTTAACTAGTTGTACGAACGTTTGTTTTCTATTGTTGTATTGTTTATTGGATCTTGTTTAGTCGATACACTTAATTGTTTTAGCTCATGCTCATTTGATTTAGCTACTTTGTCTCATCCGGTTAAGGAAATAGGTAGCTGATATATTGCACTTTTACCTTAGCGCTAGGTATACTCTTGGTTGCTTGTTTTTGCAGAAAATGCACTAAAGACTTCTGGTGATTAGTAGTTTTTGTTCCCTACCTATGTTGAATACACTTATTGTAAGTCGCTTTGGATAAAAGCGTCTGCTAAATGACTGTAATGTAATGTGTTTTCATTTACCGCTGTAAACGCAGACATTTCAGCCTCAGGCCTACATCAGCGTGCATCCCTCGTGATAAACACACACCGTTAGGCACGTCTGCCTGGTTACACTGATGTAAAAACCATGCTATCTGAACGTCTGCCTGGTCCTTCGCTGCTCTGTTACACTGGTGTAAAAACCATGCACATTTTGCAAGTAAAAGTATCAATAATGCAATGTAGAAAAGCTCTGTTTCAAGTAAAAGGCCAGAACACGTTTACTTGAGTAAAAGTACAAAAGCATTGGTATCAAAATGTAGTTAAAGTAACAAAAGTAAAAGTACTCATTGTGCAGAATATTCTATTTCACAAGTTTTGAAATGTATAAAATGTTGGGAGAAAAAAAAAATCGCTATTGAAAATAGCTGTAGATCGGCTATTTTCAAAAGTCCGAAATGTATACAGTATACGGCTGAAGTGGTTAACACCATCGGGGCCCAGGACGGAGATCACCGTCAAGTTCAAGTTCAAGTGCCCCAGATGGAGATTGATAAACGGGACGGAGATTAATGATATCAAAACCGATCGCATCGCTCCACAGCCTAAGAGCGCTTGTTGCCCAATCCTCTGTGTTGCACAACAGTGACACGTCATCGAAAATGTTCCCTGCCTGTTTAGCGGACGAAAACGAAAATCTTAAAACGTTCATAACTCGCGATCTAAATCATCCCGTCTAATTATGAAAAAAGATCCTGTGTTAGACGGTGCTCCGGGGTCCAGTCGCTAGTCGCGATAGATTTATTCTTACCTCCCGTTGTTGTTGATCGACTCTAGAGTGGTGTGGCTATTGTTAGCTGCTACACAGACATTCACAACAACTTCCGGTGCGCCGGTAAAAGTGGTCCGGGCGCTATAAATGATGGGCACATTTTATTAATGGATTAAATAGGTCCGGGCCCTCAAGGTGTTAATGCATGTTTTGCAATAATAACCAAAATCTACAAAGTAACTAGTAGCTAAAGTTTTCAAATAAATAAAATTTCCTCTGAGATGTAATCAAGTAGAAGAAAAAGTACTGAAAATTGGAAAAAGTACTGTAGTTGAGTACGGGTACTTAGTTACTGCTCTGTTCCCAGGGCAGAAACGGAACACCAACACGGGAAATGACAAAGGGCATATGGACCCTAACATTTACACAGAGAGAGGCTCTGGTCACTGGACTGTTGTTTCTTGGCACGACGTCTGAGGGAGTGTAAAGGGCAATACTATTATGTGTCTGTGCCTGTGTGTGACACAGAGAGAGAGAGAGAGAGAGAGAGAGAGAGAGAGAGAGAGAGAGAGTAAGAGAGAGAGAGAGAGTAAGAGAGAGAGAGTAAGAGAGAGAGAGAGAGAGAGAGAGAGAGAGAGAGTAAGAGAGAGAGAGAGTAAGAGAGAGAGAGAGAGAGAGAGAGAGAGAGTAAGAGAGAGAGAGAGAGAGAGTAAGAGAGAGAGAGAGAGAGAGAGAGAGTAAGAGTAAGAGACGGAAAGAAAGCAAGACGAAAAACTGAGAAAGACGAACCAGATAGGAAGAAACAGAGAGAGAGCAGGCAGGAGCAAGATTGGTGAGAGGATCTAAAACACTGGTTTTCAGGTTGATTTCTCAGCCCTGTACCACAGCTGCTCTTGTATATTGTCATTTCTCATTTTCTGCCCCGATTCCATCTAACCCTTTCTGTCTACACAATTATTTTCTCCAATGTCTCTCCCTTTGTCTCGCTCACTATCCCTCGCTGTTTATCTCGCTCTCTCCTTGTCTCTCTAACCAATCTCATTCTCTCGCCCACTAGAGCTAGCTCAATGAATGATGTTTCTAGGTGGGTATTCTCCATAATCAAGCTACCATTCACTCACCATTGATCAGTGGATCGTTAAGCTGATGGATGGAATTACATTTAGCTGAGTTGGATCCAGGCGGCAGCATGCTGCTTGCGGCTCTGCAACTTGAGTAAAAGCAAGAGCAAACATGCTATGCTAGAAAAGACACACACACACACACACACACACACACACACACACACACACACACACACACACACACACACACACACACACACACACACACACACACACACACACACACACACACACACACACACACACACACACACACACACACACACACACGCTGGCCTAACAATAATTACAATGGGAACATTTTACCCCAAGTTTTCTTTAACTACAGGTTGGGACTCTAAATGGATGGCAGCCATAGCACCACTGGGCCCGGATGACCACAGGAAACCAAAACAAACAAAACAAACAAAAAACAACACCTGTTTGTTTTGGGTGGAACTCCCAACAGGACTAAAGTCATTCCACTTTGTACGTGGCTGAGCTTTATCTGAAGCTACACTGTGGCAATGGTCAGGCCAGTCCAGAGGCTCTGTGCCTTGAACAAGATGAAATAAGGGGAAAAAAAGAATAATAAAATAAATAATAATAATAATAATAATAATAATAATAATAATAATAATAATAATAATAATAATAATAATAATAATAATAATAATAATAGGAGTACACCGATCAGGAGTTTTGAGGCCGACACTGATTATTTTCCTCAGGATCTGGCAAAACCGATACAGATGCCATCTCTTAACACATTCCGTCCATTTTTGTATTTGTCAGTTCGCCTTTCGGCTACCGTATGCTACACTAGACTCTTGTTAGCTTACTGTTGATTTAGCTGTTAGCGCGGCAGAAAGAATGACTCGTCTCTCCTAATCCAGGGCGCTCTCCGTGGTTTTGAACGGATCGATATACTAGCGCTTCATTTATGCTCCTCATCCGTCTCTCCCGCAAAATATGAACGCTTTTTGGATCATATATCGTATAAATTAAAACGATAGCAATGTAAGCTAGCAATGTAAAGAGAACTTTTTTGAGCGGATTGTTTCCGGGTCGTGGGTTTCCGAGTAAAAGTGGCCATGTCTTTCCGGCACCCCAGAGCTCCTATTTTGAAGGACTTCCGGCACTGATTGTGTTTTAAAGGCCAGTCCACACAATGCATGCATTATACCCAATGGCAGTTGCAAGGAGATGCATTTGTGCGGTCTGACCTTAAGAATGGTCATACCCACATTAATGTACCCACTAGGCCCTTCCTGTTTTCGCTCAAGACTAAATATGAAAAAAACGTGTCAATGCAACGTGAGCTTGTAGCACTGCAATTTTCTCTGAACGCTAGCTCCAGAATAAGGATGCTCTAAAGGTACTTAGTGAAAGTTTGGATGTCAACTCAACCTTCCTGCATGTTTCTTTCTCCGTGACTTTTCCATTGTAATATTGTCTAGCGACTCAGAGATGCACTTTGCAATAAACACCTAAGACTAGGTCATTCAATTAGTTTCATGTTGAGTCTTACCATAAACATGTCTCCCACAAGTCTTGTTATCCTCAAGGTTGTTGCTATGTATCTCCCTCAGGTCTTTGGGTGTATTACGGACCATATGAGATCCAGACAGAAGATAAATACTGCACAGCCGACCGCAGCTATAGCGGTCACCGGGCAGTCCAACCACTCTCTTCACTTTGTCTGAACTCCTGCTCTCTCCTGCTCTCCTTGTGACTTCCCTGGTTTATTGTCTCCACCAGGCCGAAGGCTTGGGGAGACCCGGGAGAGAAATCACAGCAAATCATCAATGCAGCGTCTGATTGCGGTGAAACTATGCATACATATTCCCACTAGGCTGAGGAAGAAATGCCACCTGACATCAGGCTCATAGTGGTGCTATTATAACATGACACCTGACATCAGGCTCATAGTGGTGCTATTATAACATGACACCTGACATCAGGCTCATAGTGGTGCTATTTATAACATGCCGAGGCGTGTCTTTATCTAGAACTGCACCGATCGGCCCACAGTACACATGTTTTGTGCACAATCCCTAGAGGCCAAAGAAAAACATCTGGCCTGCATATTTCAAATCTGCCTCCAAGTCAACTTATGTGAAACACATTTTATTTTTCTTTGTGATCATGTCATAATAAATCCTCTAAAACACACTACAAGTTACATCTACTGTAAGTCTTTGTCTATTGGCTATTGACTGCCATGATCACTCAATACCGAACAATGCACGCCCATGCACAACAAACGTTCCTGACCTGGTGGAGACCTGTGCTCCGATAAGCACTTTTTCTAGTTTCAACACTCTACTTCGCTGCCCTTCTGTCACTCTGTCTCTCGCCCCCCCCCCCCCCCCCCCCCCCCCCCCACACACACACACACACACACACACACACATCCCAGGGCTCATAAAACAGCCAGTCGGCCTGTTGGGCAATAAACTGTTTGACAGTGCATCTGTCCTCACTCACCCGATGCTATGCAAGCCATACTTTGACTTATGTTCGCCCATATGTACCCGACATCCAATACAAACACATCGCAATATACATTAGTGTCCTGTGATGATATACGCACCCGTGAGTGCACACACGCGCACACACACACACACACACACACACACACACCTATGCTGACTGCGTTTATTTTGCTCGTCAATGCAAAGGACTCCTTATCTTAGTGAGATGAACAAAAGTGAAGGCCTGAGCAAGGGGGGTCATCGCACGCACGCACGCACGCACGCACGCACGCACGCACAGACACACACACACACACACACACACACACACACACACACACACACACACACACACACACACACACACACACACACACACACACACACACACACACACACACACACACACACACACATAGTAGTAGGTCTGGAGAGGCAACAGAGGGGCTGTTTGTTAAAGGCAGAGATTTATTTGAATTTGAGACATGAGATGTATAGCTCTAAAGGATTTCCCCCTGTACTTTCCAAAAAATGTGTGCTTGTGTGCACACTCGCGCGCACGTGTGTATGTGCGCGCCTGTGTGTGTTCTTTACTTTAAATTAGAACCAGGTTCCGAGATCTCTCTAGCTCTGTGGGGTTGGCTGGGCCTTGGTTCAACCACAGACTGTGTGCGTGTGCGTGTGCGTGTGCGTGTGCGTGCGTGTGCGTGCGTGCGTGCGTGCGTGCGTCCATTCTCCTATAGATCAGGAACAGTGTGTGCAGTCTAGACCATGCACACATTTCTCGTGCCATTCAGGGTTAGGTAGTGCATAAAAATATTGCTGCCTTGACTCAATTTGGTTTATTTTCACATGTTTTGTTTTTACATAACTTGGACATTAGATTCGATATATGTGTTGTGAACAGTCAAAAATGTGAAATTGCATCGCTTATGCTGTTTGGTTTTATTTGACCGCAGTAAATCTCCATACTGTATATTGCAGAGCCTTTTCTTAATGTTAAGACCAAATATCCCCTCCGGTTACACCCTTGCGTGGCTGACTATATCGGGTTCTTGTCCAAATTCTGTTGGACTGTTCCTCACCATACGAGCCAAGGATAGGGTTATGTACTAGCTGTCTTTTGTGACCCTAAGCCTTAGCCTAAGCTCTACCGAGGCCTTGGTAAGGGCCTGGCCTTTCTCTCTGCTCAAAGGATTTGGCACAGTAAACTGTGTTACAGATCCATTTGGTTCCATATGTACACTACACATGTAGAATCACAGAGGATTTTACAGTGTGTAGAAGAACATGCCAGATTTAAGAGTTTGAAATGATCCCACTGGGTGCACCTATATGCAATACAATAAAAATAGAATAAAAATGAACCCTGACAGGTGATGTCTAGATGTCCAGCAAATTCAATTTAGTGTTGCAGAAAGTGGAACACTCTGTCCTAAGTTGCGCTTTAGGACAGAAGTTTGATTCCACTGTTTATCTCACAACAGTATTTACAAGTTAGACTTCGACCAGGCTGCTACATGATCCCTGTATGTGAACTTGAACTGAAGGATTTGTTTGTGTCTTCCTCCTGCGGTTTAGAACAGAACTCAAAGCTACAGTTAGGAGTTAGCGAAGTTCCCACTGAACGTCAGTGGTGGAAAAAAGTACTCACATTTTGTACTGTATTATACAGAATATCCCATTTCACAACTTTTCAAATGTATAAGAATGATTTGAAAATATAGCCGATCTACAAGCGTGGAGATCTGCTATTTTCAAATGGACAAAATGTAGTGCTGAAGTGGTTAAGGTTTGTTTTGTAATGAAAAATCAGACCCATCTGAAGTGAGTGGTGCTGTACTGTACTTGTGCTGTACGTACTGTACAAGTCCTCATCCCTGGCCTTTGTGTGTGTGTGTGTGTGTGTGTGTGTGTGTGTGTGTGTGTGTGTGTGTGTGTGTGTGTGTGTGTGTGTGTGTGTGTGTGTGTGTGTGTGTGTGTGTGTGTGTGTGTGTGTATGTGTGTGTGTGTGTGTGTGTTAGGCTGTGCAACAGTGACACTTGGTGGTGAACAAACGCTATAAAGCTATAACACTATTTTTGTGCTCGGACAGACCCAGCCACCCAGCCAGGGACAGACCCAGGGACACACATAGCTGTCTATAGGACATCTACAAAGTAGATACTAGTAACTAAAGTTTTCACATAATTGTAGTGGAGTAAATATTTGTCACTGAGATGTGGTATATAGAAGACAAGTAAAAGTATAGAAAATTGGAAATACTAAATTGGAAGTACTTCAGTAAATATACTTAGTTACTTTACACCACTGTATCTACAGTATGTGAATTGAACCCAAGGATTTGTTTGTGTCTTCCTCCTGCGGTTTAAAACAGAACTCAAAGCTACAGTTAGGAGTTAGAAGAGGTTCCCACTGAACGTTTTGGACCCAGATCAGCTCAATCTGTTGGCTTTAAGTTGAGCCTTTTGACACCGACATACTGTTGGGAGGGAAAGGCACCAGAGAAATATGCCTTTGACACAGCTTACTGCATATGAACAGACTCACAACAATTTAGTGCTTAACTGTACTTGGCAAATATTTGATGTACTACAATTTCACAGATACCACGCACGCACGCTACAGCTTCCATGTTTCGTAGGTTTTCTGTGCTGCATCTATACAGTAAATGTGAGTAATATGAGTTTAAGGCAGTCCACAAAAGCACTAAACGGTTTTCATTATTTATGGGCCAAGTCAATGCAGTCATAAGTGAAACAACATGCAGTGAGGTCAGTATAAAAATGGATTAGCCTATGTTGTGTGAAAGCAAAACAACAGGCATAGACGAAAAACGAATAGAAGATTCTCCAATCGCAAATATAAATGGTTTACCGGTAGATTAAAGGTGGAATGTCCGCACACGATATAATTCTGCTCCCCGTCTTTTTATTTCAACCTATACAACAACGTTTCGCCCCTCCGGGCTTTCTCAAGAAAGAAAGAAAGCCCAGAGGGGCGAAACGTTGTTGTATAGGTTGAAATAAAAAGACGGGGAGCAGAATTATATCGTGTGCGGACATTCCACTTTTTTTCTTCATTCAGTCATTTTTTGGGTCCAGCACCGTATTCTGAAACTGGGATGTGCATATCGTTTTCCTGCTTTACCGGTAGATTAAATCACTAAAGAATTGAGTGTGGAGCTGGACAACCTTCAGAAAGACAGTATAAGTTAACTCTAAAGAGAACAAAGTAGATAGAAAAGGGAAAAGGTACAAAATGGCTGACGTTAAACCTCTGTGACTCTAATACAATGGTTCTCAAACCTTTTAGCTCTTGACCCAAAAGAGAAATTCGAAGTGTCCCCGCCGCTCCCCGGGAGCCAAACTACTAGTGAAAATAGCCAGTCTACAAGCTCACAATGCGACACATTGCGAGCTTGTACTGTAGATCTGTAGACTCATATTTAATTTTATGGAATTGCTTAGATTATTTTTTTTATTAAGAAATACGTTTTGTTTCTTTCTTTTTTTCATGAGCATTTGGGAATATTTGGGCGGGTTATATATATTTTTACATCCTTTGAAATAATAATAAAACCAAAATAAAGAGCTAAAGAGCTGCGACCCCTAAGAATTGGTCTGCGGCCCACAAATGAGTCCCAACCCACTGTTTGGGAAAGTTCTCTAATACAAGCCTAATCATTTCAGCTCTGGCTCCAAAGCCTTCCACATGAAACCGATTCCTCTTCCAAGTAGGAGAGTTCTTGAAACTGGGCCAGCGGGAGATTTCTAAACATCAAAAGGGTTGGAGGAAAAAGGATTTTTTTTCTGCCTTAAAGAGTTAAGCCACTCAGAAGGAGAGGAGAGATTTGTACACAGTGTGCCATGTTTGATGTGTCAAATGTAATTAGACAAGCTTTCTCGTTAGACTATTAGCCCCCCACTCCAAATCTAGTGCAGCCTATCTATCAAGGTATTGATCTGGGTTGTTGTCTGCAGTGTAAGTGTAGCTTTATGCCAGGTGAAGCCTGGCCTATTTTCGCTCGGGTTGGCTTTGATGACCTAGTCGTGATTGGCTGCCCCGAGTCTGAACTCTGAACCCATACTCTGAAATGCCACCTAAGCCAATGGGAGTGCCTCCTACGCCCTGAAAGGCCACAACACGGAGGTGTTAACCCAGACTAGAGCTACACAACAAAACAGTGATTGAACCAACAAAAGAACTAACGCTAACGGAATCTAACGCTGGGAGGTTATCACAGAGAAACATACACATAAAAAAAATACGGGATGTACAACGGGGAGTGTTTGTTTCACCTGGCAGTTAACACAATCAGTGCCGGAATTTCTTTCGAAATAGCAGCTTGGGCTGCTGTTGGCAGGAAGGAGAGTCTATACCGCTCCGTGTTCATTCTCGGAAGGAAGGTGAGCCTACCTAAAGGTGCTCACTCTGTCCTGGAAGTCACCATAGAGTGGATGGGAGCGGTTAGCCAACATGGAGACCAGTTTGTCCCTAATTCTCCTCTCTGCAACTGACTGCAGCCCCTCCATCCTGAGGCCCACAACAGAACTAGCCTTCTTTGTGATCTTGTTTAGCTTGTTCAGCTCCCAGGCTTTAATGCCCCCACCCCAGCATAGCACTGCTCATTTGGGTGGGTAGGGTGTAGAGAAGACAACCACATGTCTCCTCTGCTACACATCACCAGACTTGACGCCACACACGCACGCACGCACGCACGCACGCACGCACGCACGCACGCACGCACGCACGCACGCACGCACACTATCTCAACGTGATTGCCTCTACGGTGAAGCTGATTTGGTGAATAAAACCAAATTAAAATGAGTCAGTTCGTGTCTCGCACAGCCGTCTGTTAATGAATTGTTAGCAGAACTCGTTAACCAATATGGTTTGTAAACACACATTTCACAATAGGAGTTAAAGAGTAAGCTCCGCTCGATACCTCAACTAGTACAAGTGGAGAAAGCGTTTCTTGTTTCTCCTGTGTAATTAGGTCTAAGTAGACAACTAGAATGGTTGCCCACACTCTCCTGCATAATAGAAACCTCTGTCATGGTAACCTCAGAACAATGGTCAGTATGCTATGCTGGTAACATCTGGTTGGCACTACACAGTCCTAATGGTGAACATATGTCCGTACACAGACAATCGTGGCAAAATCTTGGTCTTGTCTGTGGCAAATGTTTGATTTTCTTTTTGATACAATATTATGTCCTTATTTTGTTCATAAAACCCAATTACTGAATGTCTCCATGTTTTCTTCAGAATGTATGGCACTTATTTACTAGGAGTACAACTAGTACTGGTTGTTCTCTAAGGTTTTATTTGAGGACCCCTTTAACTCTCTGTCATGGCCGTTCAGGGTTTATCTCTCTCTTTGTGCGTTTCTATCTGGACATTATTATTATGTCCATACATTTTGTATGTCTGAGTCCACCATAAGCCAGCATGGCAATGACCCCTGCTCAAACTGAAGAGTCAGCCTGTCATGTTTCCATCGATCTGAACCTCTGCATTTCTCTCTGCTTGCCTTCGGCTTCCATTAACCAGTCTGTCTCTTGATCGGCCTGTCAGCTCAAATATTACCATCATCCCGTGGAGCAGAGCCTGTGTGAAGTGACAGCAGAACGAGGGAATGCTGTAGGAAATTATATAGTGCATTCTTGCACAGATTCTCTACATCTCTCTTTCTCGCTCTCTTGCACGGACGCGCACACAGCACAGCTAAGAATTAACGTCTTCACACTTGTACATTTACGCACACTTTATCCCACTCTGATATATTACCATTCACACACACACATGCATGCATTGCACACACACACACACACACAAACACAGCAACACACGCACACCCTCACTCACTCTGTGGTCACGCAGAGACATGCCTATGCAAGCATACGCCCTGCATGCCATTAGAAAAACGCACAACCTTAAACACAGTGTACTGTACACACAGACCACACGGCCGGACAGCCATCTCCACCCCCCAGTCGTACCGTGTGTGTGTGTGTGTGTGTGTGTGTGTGTGTGTGTGTGTGTGTGTGTGTGGATGTGGAAGCTGGCTGGGAAGCTACTGCGGACACACCGCTGGGCCGGGCCAGTGGGAACATTCTTACCTCCATTCGTCCGCTTTCCCTCAAAAAGGCCTCAGTATAATATACTCTGTTCTGAAGTGCTTCTGAAAGCTGGCCAAGCCCAACTTCTAAAATATCCCGGGTGGTTCCTCAGAACTGTGATATGTAATAGGTACTAGGGGTCTTGGGAGGCTGGCCGTCGCACCAAGGGACCGACCATTGTAATGGAGTGTAAGTGAAAATATACACAAATCATTGTACTGTATTCCATCCATGTGAAAATGTGAACAAGAATTGTAAAGCCTTGAAGGATGCCCTCAATAGTCAAATCGATCACCCTAATAATCACCATGTATGTATACCCATTAAAATGTGAACCCTTGAATCCCTATTATGGGCGGCGAACAGCCGGCAGAAATAGCAGATCTACAAGCCTACAACTTGCTATTTTGCAGAACATTGTGAGCTTATAGATCAGCATTGTTTAGAGGAGAGGGGACCATGGTGGACAGCTAAGTGTATAGGATTTAAGTGTATTCAAGCTCTCTGCTTGACAGAGAAACTGTTGAGAAGAATTTTCAAGGTAAAATGTGTGGTGTTCTCCGATTCACAGCCTCCCTGTGTGTGTGTGTGTGTGTGTGTGTGTGTGTGTGTGTGTGTGTGTGTGTGTGTGTGTGTGTGTGTGTGTGTGTGTGTGTGTGTGTGTGTGTGTGTGTGTGTGTGTGTGTGTGTGTGTGTGATGTGCGTGTGACTGTGCGCGTATCTCCTTCTCTGTGCATATCACCTCCCAGAGTGTCCACCTCAGCACAGGCTAGTTGTGCAGTATCAGATAACCAAACCATCATTTATTCAACAGGACAGTGAGGACACACAGAGAGAGAGAGAGAGAGAGAGAGAGAGAGAGAGAGAGAGACAGTGTGAGGAGAGAGGAGAGAGAGAGAGAGAGAGAGAGACACAGTGTGAGGAGAGAGGAGAGAGAGAGAGAGACACAGTGTGAGGAGAGAGGAGAGAGAGAGAGAGACACAGTGTGAGGAGAGAGGAGAGAGAGAGACACACACAGTGTGAGGAGAGACACAGACGGAGTGAGAGGAGAGACAGAGGCATAGATTGATGGAGGGCAAGTTGGGCGATGAGAAAGAGACATGGAGTAAGATGGTGATGGATTGTAGCGACATAAGAGGGACAGGGTTTCCTTGCTTGCTCTTCACAGTTTGGTGATGCAGTCCTCTACGCTGGATGTTGCCTGCAGTGAGCAAAACATTTTCAAATTCCGGTGCCTTCACTACCACAAATGACATGTGTAGCGTCTAAATGACTCCCTGTAATAACACTGACGGCAAAGGCAACACTATGATGACACTTCAGTGTTCAGACAAGCAAAGGGATCTTGAATGATCATCCCACGCCACCATGCAGATAATGGAAAACAGTCAGGCTACATGGTCTATTTATTAACCCATTAACCCGTTATGCTTTAGCTATTGAAAAATAGCAGATCTACAAGCTCATAGCGCGCCACCGAGTGGCGCGCTACGAGCTTGTAGGTCTGCTATTTTTGAAAAATCGAAGAACGACTGACATAGAAACATAGCTTTTTCAGAAAACTGTCAGGATGTAGAAGACATTTTTAGAATCTGATCTCAGGTCAAAATGGGTTAAAGGCCCAATCAGTCTTACAAAACGTCATGCCGCGTTCGTTCATGTTTGTAAATTGTGGAGTAAAACAGACGTGTATTTCGATTTATGTAATGTAAGAATGCATGATGAAAATAACGCTAATATTATGTTCAAACCAATACAGGACTGGACCTTTAATAAAGAAGTGGGGTTGAATTTAGGCTCTTCATTGTGTTTTGCTTTACTTAAATCAGGCAACCGGGTTTGTTGACCCGCACAAAAAGGCCAACATCCACAGCAAGCTACAGGTTTTACTGTACATACCCCAGCGAATCAGAACATTCCAATACGACATCACAATGCATTGTATCTTTCTGGACCAGGTATGGCTGTGTGACATTACTATACTCTTCACTATATTCTTGAATATTTAGTAACACGCCAAAGGCTACGTTCCTTCCTTTTGCTTAATATCCAATACTAAATATTAATCAGCATTATGCAACGATGGCGTTCCATATCGAACATGCCTCAGCAGAGCTAAAAAAGGGGAAAATCTCCTCTGGGTCTGCCAGCTTCAAAGCGTCTGCTGCTAACTAACATCTATAGTTTGGGGCGATGCGTGCGTGGGAGGTTGCATAATGTGCTGCTACCATTAGGTAAGATGGGGTAACAATTCTTGCTCTTCAGCACATCGAGCAAGTGCTGAGATAAGAGGAAAATGATGAAACACAGAGACAGAGGTAGAGCACAAACTAAACTTCGGCTGTGAGTTGTGAGCTAGATGAGAAGGCTCCGTCTGGCAGATCAGCCCTTTTCGTTATTTCCACTCACTGCATAAATGTTTGACATTTGATATGATATGATGTAGCATTTCTGAAGGTGTCGCTACCGCTGAAGAAGAAAACAAGTACTGTGGAACCAGAGTGTGAAGCAGAGAGAAAAGAAGTTGTGTTTTTGCAGTGGACCAGTAGGCCTATACTTTTATATCATTGACCTAAATGGTGTTTAGTCCCGTCATGTGGATAATGGGTGGCCCATGGTGAACCATCATCGAACCTGGGATCACCAGATGTTTGTCTCGTCTCTCCTCACGACAGACACAAGTTCAAAGCCATCGCATGCAGCACCACGCTCCCCCAGCAGCCTCCTCTGGAAGGACATGGAGAGGTTTTATTGGCCCTAATGAGGATCAGAGGCATTTTTAACTGCAAGATATAATGGCCCAAACCTGGTCACAAGGAAACACGGAGGATTGAGTCACTTAGGCGGGGAAGGAAGGGGGGGGGGGGGGGGGGGGGTAGGGGGGTTGGGCATTTGTGTGTCTTGTACCATTATATTGTACAAGTGGTGGAAAGGGTAAAACAGTTAACTATTTTAAACTATTCACATTTATTTGAGCCTTAAGGTTGCATATACCCCTGCTATAAAATAGATTGTTGATTGTAGCTTTTTTAAATGGTCCCATCCTAACCACAGATGTAGACTGAAGTGAGCACAAACTAAACTTTGGCAAGTAAGCTAGCGTCTACCGGCTCTACCTCCCTGTCCGTCAACTCAGAGAAATGTTAGCTGATGCCTGGTCTCTTCCCTATGGTCCTGTCTGCCATGCCAGCTCCACAGTTGGTTGACATTAGTATCTGGGTGGTGGGGTGGCACGGAGGCTAGTGAGGCCGACCCACATCAGAAGGTCACAGCATGGGCCGCTATTGCAGCCAACCAACCGCTGTCTGTCAAAGAGTCCTTTGAGCAAGACAGAAAAGCACAACCAGCTCCAGTAAACTGCTGGCCTGCATTAGGCTTATTAACAGAGTGTAACGGTACAACTCAGGGACTTCCCTATAGTACCTGTGGGTGGAAGGATCTTTATTATAGTAGTACCTGTTATTATTATATAGTACCTGTGGGTGGAAGGATCTTTATTATAGTAGTACCTGTTATTATTATATAGTACCTGTGGGTGGAAGGATCTTTCCCTCTCACTCAACACTGCATTTATTGAGTCGTTAAATGTTTCCCACTGTGTAAAGTGTCTCCTCCTCCTCTAAAGTAAACATCTCCCTACCAACCTGTACTCATCATGCTTCGTTGTACTCGTAATTTCAATCAGAGTTTTTTTATATATATATTCTTTATCACCTCATCCCTCAAGGGTGCATTAACTGTACAGGCTGGATGGCAACCAAGAAGAGCATTTTTGATTGCATTGTAATGCAATGAGCCAGCCAGACCGCATCCCTTAGCCTAAATAGTGTGGGGGGGGGGACACTGTCATCAGGAATTCTACAGTACATTGTCTGGATGCAATCCAGCCAACACATAGAAAGGCTTAGCAGGAATACCTACTTAAATAAATACAGCTACAGCTCACACCATAAACCCTCAGGCAAGTGTGAAGGCTCAGAGATGCACTGTGTTTTATTTTCTGAGCATGGTCCCCTGTGCTCCCCAATTACTGGCTATTTGATTTGATTTGCAACAACAATACAGTATGAACTACAGCATGACCTTATAGAGATCGAATGTATGGCTTCCCCTAATGAGACTTATCTGGATGATTATGTGGGACAGTGGAACTATCTAACCGCAAGGCTTTGCTTTCAGTATGGATTACTAAACTCTACATTCAGAAACCATTAGCTTCTATGCACTGGATAGCCATGAAAACAAACATGGTTACATTCTGCAGCGCATGGCAAATTGATTCCAGGCATAAAGGAGAAGAATTTGTAATCCAGATTGTCTTATCTTCAAAGAGTAGTAATTGATTAGGGATCTCGGAAAAAAAAAAGCTGTTTGTCTGATTTCCGTGGCAGATAGTGTGTCCTTGGGGGCCTGCGTTATCGGGGAAACAACTGCAATTGAGCATTAAAGCCTAGTAAATATGCCTGCTAGTGTGCCAAAGGACACGCACAGCACGCACGCACGCACGCACGCACGCACGCACGGGTGAATGTCTTGTAAAATCATAGGTGTCTTGGCAGCTCATAATCAAGTGCACCTCATTATCTTTGGCATTTCCACACTATCATTAGATGTTATACAGAGCGGCTGAGAAGAGATGACTTCTGACAAAGGGTTAATTTCTACCAAGAGGAGGGGATACGCATCCCCTCGTCTCACCATCGCCGTTAGCACTGTCAGGTTGATGGAGTATTCCACACCAACATTTCACTGAAAATACAGTATATGTATCTATGACAAATAAAACATATTGATTGAACATTATCTGAGTAGCCCGTCTCACCATTGGCTAATTATAGATTCACTGAACATACTGTATGTGACAAATAAAACATTGGCTAATGATAGATCTGGTCAACATTGATTTGGCTCAAACAAGAGGTTAAATTAATTTTGCTCCTATATGCCACAAAAATGTGGAACACCCTACCAACAGTTGTAAAGGAATGTGAATCTCTGCTCTCCTTCAAAACCGCTCTCAAACTGGCCCCAGTAAAATGTTAAAGTCGCCCACCCTCCCCGTTACTGTACATATTATTTATTTTGATTTCTAACCGTTTGTGATATATTTGCAGCAGCATAGTACTGTATATTTGTATATCATTACATGTTCTGATGAATTGAATATGAAGGACTCCAATGGAAACAAGCCAATAGGCTTTCTTGGGTTTTAAAACCTCGTAGCAGACCTTGTATTGAACTGTACTTTCCTGTGCTGTTTTTTTCAAACTGAACTAAAGTAATCAATCAATCAACACCAATGCCTGATGCCAGCCTCAGAGAAACCTCTGTGTGCTCCTCTCAGTCTTAAAAAGCACACACGAATGCACGCACGCACGCACGCACGCACGCACGCACGCACGCACGCACACGCACACACACACACACACGCAATACTTGTGTGGAAATACATCAATACACACATATAATGGAAGTATGGGGATTGTGAAAGAAAGGCATACCAGATTTATGGGCTCAAATTCACCGGCAATGGCTCCAGCTCCACTGGCGCCAAATTTGGTTAAGCAAGGCCAATGGTTCAGAGTCATGCTCAAGGACACCCGGGTTCGAACTGGGAACCTCACGGTTCCCATACGGCCGCTCTACCGGCCACTCTACCCCTGAGCCACTGCCGGCCCTATAACTAATGCAATGTCCCTAATGTTCATGTATATAATTCTATAATACTGCAACACAACAATTTAAAAGAAATCACACAAGTGAAGCCCACTGTTAGCCTGATTGTCAGACTCTGAGCCTCCAGTGCGCTCAGTCGAGTGGGCGGGGTCTATGGGCTGGAAACCAGGCTAGCCCACTGTGGCTTGACACTCGATGTCACGGGGGGCATGCGGAAAACCAGGGGTCCTGCTTAAAGCAAACATGAAAAGTCCATAGACTTGGCTGCCACATGACATCACGACTCAAGTGAAAGCCACACTCTCAAAAAGAGTTGTCTAGGAGTAGGATTCCCCAATCGGTCAGATCAGACCGCAAAATCTCACATTGGTCAAGCTCTAATAAACATACCGCTAGAGTCTATAGCGGTACCAACTGTATTGGCCCTGTTACCTCCTGACCTAGCTGACACACCCCCCAGCACTCAGTCTCAGTATTTGGCCGAATGATACATTTTTGAGTGGTGCAAACCACTCCAACAACCAGCTTTGTCTGTATGTTTGTGTACCTGTGTACGTGTCCGTGCACAGGTGAGCATGGTTACTATGGTCACTGACATTACGTCAGACCACAGCTGATCAGGCTATATAAGACCTTGCACCACTCAGTTCTCACGGGACATCACTCATGTACTGTACTAGAATTTCGCGGGCCTTCGGCCCGCTCATCCCAGAGTTGCGTTGCCCCGCGTTGCGATACAGAAGTCCACAGATACAGAAGTCCACAGTGACACGCGTTGTATGCAGCTGTTTTGTGTTGCAGCGCGTGCGCGCGCGCGCGTGTAGTGTTGTTGTTATCCATATATGCGCCTCGGTTCGTCCCGTTTGTTCCACGCCAGGTGTCGACGCAGTCGTTTGTGCGATTGGCGTGTTTGCATTATTGTAACTGTGTAGGCATACCATATTCTGAATTACCAAAAAGGACACATGCGCGCGTGCATGTGGATGTGGATGTGCTCATGCGCGTGCACGTCGTGCACGTCGTGCATGTGCCGTGCGTGGGCGGTTCTGTTAAATTGAGATGTCAAAAGAATCTATAGCCTAACAATAAATGGATCAAATATGCTCTGTATTAGTTATGTATTTATTTAAAGCAGTGGCTGTGAAAGGTGTGATCCAGGGACCCTCATGGTTCCTTGAGGGGGTTCCAAATGGACCCATTATAGGTCTGTAACTGTGAGAGTGTAACACATGGACCCAAATGGACCCTTACAGGTCTGTAACTGTGAGAGTGTACAAATGTAACCAAATGGAGTGTTGTATAACTGTTAACTGTGATACTGTAGAAATGGAATGAAATGGGACTGTTATGGGTCCATTTGGTTTGACTCTCAGAGTTATGGGGGTCCTTGAAATTAAGAAGTTTGAGAACCTGTATGCAATGGCTTATCTGTTGTAAAAAGAGAGACCAGCCTATTCTCCAAACCATCATATGTTATGCTTTGCTAGGTTGTACGAAATAATATTGGGTCATTATAATTTGCAGGACTCACCGCGCGCACAGCTGCCTTGTCTGTGTTGACATGACATGGGCTTGCAGGACAGAACTTGTATTTGTGACAGACACATAGTTCCTTTGCAGACAATACAATGTGCTTCTCATTGGTCAGTCACAAAGCTAAGAAAACAGCAGCCTACTTTTTCTGCATGTCAATGATGAGATAGTTCTCCGCTGTGTGTCTATCTGCAGACAGCGGAGCAGCCAGCGAGCCTTTCTCTGATCTGCGGTCGGGACCAGTGGTAGTGGTGTGAGCGTGCAGCGCATGCAGAGTTATGAAGAATACACATTCCGGGGTTCGGGCTGAAAGTCCACCTCTCACAGTGTTTTGCCACTACGAACCATTGAACGTGCATTGTAATACACATTGGTGTGAATGGTCTGTGAGCGTAGCGATACACTACAGGCGATACGTGTGAAACCCCGGACATTTGAAGGAATGTATAAAACCACCCGGACTGGCCGGACAGGCCCCCAGAAGAGGACGTATGGTAAACTGTGTATGTAATCGCGGCGCTGTCCATCCAAGTTAGAATGAGTGTGTGTGTGTGTGTGTGTGTGTGTGTGTGTGTGTGTGTGTGTGTGTGTGTGTGTGTGTGTGTGTGTGTGTGTGTGTGTGTGTCTGGCTGCCCTGTGTTTTGCAGCGTGGGGATCGCCATGTGAGGGGGCTAGCCAATAAGGGCCCTGTGTTGCATGTGGAGAATTCTGTAGGTTAGTGTGTGTGGTGCAGCCGAACGGGGTGGTGAGAACATGAGGGGGATGTAGCACAGCAATCGGTGACCCCTACATTAAGCTGTGTTGCTCCCAAGATGCAGTGCAAATGCGTGTTGTAAGCAACCGTAGCCAATGGGAAAACAGGATGCAGTGTTGCCAGGTCCGCGAATTGTAAGCGAGTTGTAAGTAGCGTGTTGAATGGCATTTTTTCTGGGCTTGTTTTCATAGACGTGGCAACAAATTAGGCGGGGGTGTCGGTGCTTGTGGCGTGTTTGTGTTTATTATTGATATTGATATTGTTTGCGAGTGTGGACGGGAGCCGGCTTTAGTGGCAGTGCGATGACAATTTTTACGCGGCTGGTGTCGAGTGTGGCCGTGCGGCGCGACATGAGGAGATAGCCGTGGATCGACGCGGAGGGTAAGGCTGTGTCGTGTTAGTGTGTTGTTGCAGTGTGTGTTGCAGCGTGTTGCAGCGTGTCAGTGACGTAGTAGCTGGTGCCTTTTGTTCCTGTGCGTGCTTTTGGGCACATGTTTTCAATTGTAATATAGGATGACATCACTACTATGACACCAGACATTCCATATTTGGACAAGGTTTCATCCAAGGCCGACCTCTAATGATTTTTTTTTGAGTGGTGCAAACCACTCCAACAACCAGCTTTGTCTGTACCCGTGTATGTGTATGTGTACCCGTGTACCTGTACGTGGCCCCACGCACAGGTGAGCATGGTTGCTATGGTTAGTGTGTGACGTCACTGCACCACTCAGTTCACACAGGTGTGATTTTTTTTAATACATATAATAAATAAATAATAAATAAATGTAAAACGTGAAAAAAATATGTATTGTCCTACTGGCAGCGTGAACAAGATACTTAACTGTTTCAACGCCATGCCCGAGAGAACGAGATTTGATGAATTGGCGGTAATACAAAAAGAAATCACACCCGTGTGAACTGAGTGGTGTAAGGTCTTATATAGACTGATCAGCTGTGGTCTGACGTAATGTCTGACGTAATGAAATCACACCCGTGTGAACTGGGTGACCATAGCAACCATGCTCATTTTTTGGTACGAACAGACAGACAGACAAACTAACAAAGCCAGTTGTAGGAGTGGTTTACACCACTCAAAAACTAATAAAATGCTTCATTGCTAGCCACCGCTAGCGTCCACGTAAAAAACAGCCACATTGACATTATGTCTCATAATGAGATGAAATAGGCAGCAAAATGTGGTGACCAAAATGCAGAAGTGCAAACGGGTGCTCAGTGTTAAACACCAGCGGCACGGGGTTTCCTGGTCATAAATCCACGGGTCCGCCTGCAGTCCCGCCTCTGACCAGTAGGGCCGAGCGTTTCAACGTTGGAGAGCCTCACTGGGGGCGTGGTCAAGCCCGGAGGGACAAAGACCCCTTATTGTTTTCGTACGGGTTGTGACATCTTTCTCAGTTCTGTGCTGTTCGTATTCCACGGAATCTGTCAATAATGCTACAGAGAGAGGGTCGTGGGAATCGCTCAAGAAGTGAAGCTCACAGTCATTCGTCATTAAATGACCTCTGACCTTTAGTTCTGCCAATGAGTCAATTATATGATTTGCTCGATCCTCTTTTGACGACGTTAAAAATGTGACGTCAAATATTTCCGTAGCCTGGTTAAACCCACATGCGCAAAAAGCATGGAATACGGATGTGTATATTACAGGAAAGTCCCGTTAAACTTTCCAACAAACTCCGGTACACTCCCAAATTGTACCATCACACCTGTATATTACCGTATATGCTGCTAAACTTGAGGTTTACGGGCAAAGCTCAGTGCCCATAATTGCCCGTTAACTCCTCTTTTCACGCAGTGACACTCCCCCTTGAAATCACATTTCCATTCATTTGTGTGGACTCTGGACCCTGCTAATGCTCTCTCTCTCTCTCTCTCCCTTCATCAGGACCGTCTCATCCCATACCCCAGAAGGGAGGAGGATTGTGAGAAGCGAGCCTGAAGGTTTCCGTGGTAATTGTCGTTCCCGTCAGCTGGCAGATCCAATTGTCTCTCCCCGTCTGGATGAGTGAGCACACACACACACACACACACACACACACACACACACACACACACACACACACACACACACACACACACACACACACACACACACACACACACACACACACACACACACACACACACACACACACACACACACACACACACAGGCCTCTGCCATAGAAAGCATAGGTCTGTTCCTGCTGGCTATCAGTATCGAACACGCGACACGCTGTCAGGCCAGATCCTATATCTGACATGCGCCTGGACCGCTAGGCCAGCGGGCGCCCCAATAGCATTCAATATAGCTCTGGTTTTGGGTAGATCTTTTCCATTGTGTAAGATGGATTTATTTTAGTTTCCTTATGATTTTGTGTAGTCCCGTTTGTTTTCTGTCTGGTGGTTGCGCTTGTGTTAGTCCCAGAACTTAACTGGCTGAGGGGACATCTTTCCAGGGATTCACTCTACACATCTCTGATGACCAACAGTTTACAGTAAGTGTGAATGGACAGGCTTTTAAAGAGAGCCAAAAGGTGCAAATGAGAACAGCTGCACTAATTGGCATCGTTAAGGCAGTTTGTGTCGCTTGTGATCTCACATGTGGAAGATATAAGATGATGCACCATGTTGAAAGTGACTGTAGACATCGAGAGAGAGAAGACAGACAGACAGACAGACAGACAGACAGACAGACAGACAGACAGACAGACAGACAGACAGACAGACAGACAGACAGACAGACAGACAATGCTTTCTTGGGCCGTTTCCAAAACAGGAGGACCAACAGGAGGACCAACAGCTGCTGTAGCAGTGAGGAACAAACTTTATTCCTTTGGAGTCTACTGTGATGGAGGGACCTTCAACCACATGGAACAGATGGACGTCCATGTCTTCAACACAGTGTCTTTATTCTGGAAGAAGTTACCTCTTGTAAAACCTGGAAGAGGAGACGGTAACCTTGATGTTCCATCCATGCGCGGTGGCCACACAGCTGTGTTGATAGAAGATACAGTCTACATCTGGGGAGGCTATCCTTACTACAATGTGCTTTATGCATTTGATGTCGACACCCACAGATGGTTCAAACCCATCAGGGTTTCTGGAACTGTTCCAGAGGAGAGGTGCTACCACTCAGCCTGTGTGTTGAAGAAGGTCATGTTTATCCATGGAGGAGACACCAAGCTGAATATTTCCACTAATGACATGTACAAGTTTGACACCAGCACAATGGTCTGGTCTTTCATTAACACCAAAGGAACTCAACCACCTGCTTCACATGGTCACTCTGCTACCATCATCGGGACAAAGATGTTTGTATTTGGGGGCTACATGGGGCATCAGTACTACAACACCATCAGAGTGTTTGACACAGAGACTGACATCTGGATGAACACACCTTCTGCACAGCCTCTTCCAGAAGGACGCTGCCTTCACTCAGCCTTTACCTACAATGAAGAGCTGTACATATTTGGTGGTCATAACGGTAACCAGGCCATCAATGATCTGTGGAAATTCAGTCCAGAGTCCTTCTCCTGGAAGAAGGTTGAGCCCAAGGGGAAAGGACCATGTCCAATGCATTGGATGTGCTGTTGCATGGTGGGAGATCGTATCATCCTCTCTGGAGGATACAAGGGAGACCACACTACTTCTGATGAGCTGTATATCTTAGACTTGAGTCCTAGTCTTAAGACTTTGTGTAAACTATCAGTTACTCAGCACGGTCTGGACCAATCAGAACTCCCACACGACATCAGGTGGGAACTGGTAGCCATGACAACCAACAGTGTGCTCACTTCCAACAAGGTCACCAGAAAACGTTGAGTCAACTAAACCAAACGCTGTGGCTTCCATGTGACCAGTCTATGAAATCACTCATGCACTGTATGACATCACTACTATGACACCATTCATCTCCATATTTGGACAAGGTTTCAGCCGAAGCCGACCTCTAATGATTTGTTTTTATTTAATAAATAATTTAAAACGTGAAAAAAAAAATCTTGTCCTACTGGCAGCGTGGACAAGATACTCAATGATGATTGGTCCAGTGGTTTTGAGAGACTTGCTCTGAGCACGGTCTGGATGTCCTGGGGACCCCCCGGGGACCCCCACATGGTAACTGTCAGGATGTCCTGGGGACCCCCCGGGGACCCCCACATGGTAACTGTCATTTCTCGAACGTTTCGGACACGGGCCGGCTCACCGGAACCGGGCCGGCACCCTGGGCGAGTTCCTGGGGGTCTGGATGTTCCGGGGACCCCTCGGGGACCCCCACACAGTACACTCCAATACAGTACAGAGTACAGCAACTATAACAATAAATGTATAGTTGCGCCGCTCAGTTCACACAGGTGGGATTTTTTAATATGATTATGGCAAATAATCACAGAATGTCACTGCACTGAGAGACATGCATCTGCTGTATACTCCCACAGCTGCTCTATACCTCTCCTTACAACAGTGGTTTACCGGATTTTGCCTTCTGTGCTGCTAAATAACAACATAAAACCGCCATTAACCTTTTCATGTCATGCACCCCCTAGAAGGCATTCGCGCACCACAGTTTGGGAACCCGGCTAGACTAATAACTGGCGTCAAACCATCACCACCAAGACATGCTGCACAGAAAACACCATCACCACCTAGACGCTGCACAGAAAACACCATCATCACCTAGACATGCTGCACAGAAAACACCATCACCACCTAGACATAAAGACAGAAAACACCATCACCACCTAGACACGCTGCACAGAAAACACCATCACCACCTAGACGCTGCACAGAAAACACCATCACCACCTAGACATGCTGCACAGAAAACACCATCACCACCTAGACATGCTGCACAGAAAACACCATCACCACCAAGATGCTGCAAAGAAAACACCATCACCACCAAGACGCTGCACAGAAAACACCATCACCACCAAGACGCTGCACAGAAAACACCATCACCACCAATACGCTGCACAGAAAACACCATCACCACCTAGACGCTGCACAGAAAACACCATCACCACCTAGACGCTGCACAGAAAACACCATCACCACCTAGACGCTGCACAGAAAACACCATCACCACCTAGACGCTGCACAGAAAACACCATCACCACCAAGACGCTGCACAGAAAACACCATCACCACCTAGACGCTGCACAGAAAACACCATCACCACCTAGACATGCTGCACAGAAAACACCATCACCACCTAGACATGCTGCACAGAAAACAAGAGATAAGTCATCCAGGAGTTGACTCAACTACTGCTCTCCTGACCCCTCCCACTTCCAGCATCTGTTGCTCTCATTGGTTACATCTGGAGGACAGCTCACCGAGAGGCCATCAGAACTGGCCCATGATGACGTCATTTAAGTGGTTTCACTCCGACAGGAAGGCTCTGTGTGTGTGCGTGTGTGTGTGTGTGTGTGTGTGTGTGTGTGTGTGTGTGTGTGTGTGTGTGTGTGTGTGACTGTGTGTGTGACTGTGTGTGTGTGTGTGTGTGTGTGTGTGTGTGTGTGTGTGTGTGTGTGTGTGTGTGTGTGTGCGCGCGCGTGCGGTGCACGTTGTTACAGGGTGACTTATGGCTGTTTCCTGGTATAGACAGCAGGGAGTATTTCCCAGCTTGGAAAGAGGAAGTGTGTGTGAGGATTTGGAAGTCAACATTTCACCAGTGATCTCGCAGCCAAATCGAGAATGTGAACATACGTAATTAAATCATACTCACTCACAAACACACAATCATAGAAATAAACCTGCCAACAAATGCACGAACACACACATAGATATTAAAGAGGGCTATTGTGAGACCTGTAGCCTGAGAGAAATCTGGATAGTGCAGCTCCATTGAAGAGCACTATAGACCAAAGGCATTCTTCACCATCCCCTAATGCAAACTCTACTGCCAACGGTAATTACCAAGTCCTAAACAAACATGGCTAAACAGAGACAGACACATTCTCTCACACAGATGGAAACTCACCAATTCCAAGTACATTATGCCAATTGCCAACATGAAACGATTTGACTTTTGTATATGCATGGTTTTCACATTTCGCACATTACACAAGACAAGTCCCCACAGGGATGGATCAATCCATCCATCAATCCAGCCACCCACCAACTAGGCTTGTGCAATACTATTTTCCTGTGCGTTCATGGTTTGTGGCCATTACAAATCGGTGATACATTATAGGATTGCCAGGGGGTGTCATAAGGTAAAGATTTATCATGCACACGGTTAGAGGAATTATGGTAATCCAGAAGGCATCGCCTGCTGTTTTGGTTTTGAGATCAAGTTGGACCTATTGATTGATTGCAGAGATATTTATTTGAAACACCATAATCGGTCTAAATAAGCTTCTGTCATCTTTTACAGAAGTGGTGATCGAAAGCCTTGTCCTAATTTAAAATTAACACATTGTGGGCTTAAATTCTTTGGGTGCACACAAGACAGCAAGTCAACCCTCGCCACTTTCCTAGTTTACTGCCTCTGTATAGGCAGTCAATTAACAACATCATTAGTGCAGGACATCAACTATCCTGAGACAATCTGGCCAAGACGTTACACCTCACTGTCCTGTTAATTCACACACATCCCTCAGCTAATGGGACTATCACCATAAAACGGTCAACACAGTCACATTAAAAAGATGCTACATAATAGCTGAGGCCACAAAACCCTACATAAATAAACACCATTAGACCCATGTCTAGAATGTGTTACAATGTATCAAAGTATCACAAATTAGGAGATAACACTGGCACACAAAAAAAGGTAAACCAGACTGGGCATGGGACCACTATTAGGATTTAACTTGTACAAAGAAAAATAAATCTGCACTAGGATCAAAATAATTGCATAATACAGTGGTTCTCATCTCAACCTTTTCAGGACGTGACCCCCAAAATAATCATTTTTGAGCAGGGGACACCCCAACTGATAAGAACTTGGAAAGTGAAAACAGACGATCTACAAGCTCACAACGCCTCACTTAGTGGGCGTTGTGAGCTTGTAGCTCGTCCTAAATTGTCACTTCACTGTCTTCTGGGAACCCCCCAAATTGGCAAAATCACAAACCCACAGGTTGAAAACCACTGGTCTAATATACAGGCTTTTCCATGGACAAGGGCCTGTCCGTTTGTCACATACACCCAGTCTGAGTGCGGATGACTCACACCACTCAGAGCAGGATGAAGTAAATCATTTGGAGACCCCATGCTGGCGGCAACTTGACTTCTCAGCCCTTTGAGAGGCACGTCAGTCAGTCAGCAAACTTGAGCCAGGGAAAAAGAGAGAGAGAGAGAGAGGGGGGTAAACTGAAACAGAGGAATGAAAAAGAAAATAGTCTCGAGACAGAGGGGAAACCAGATAAAGGCAGAGGTAGGCACAGAGGGCAACATGGCCAGGCACATGGAAGATGGGAAAAATTGACAGAAATGAAAGGGGGATGTTGAAGGAAAAATAAACACAGCCAGAAGAGAGTGTGTTGAGGTGTGTGTATGTGTGTGTGTGTGTGTGTGTGTGTGTGTGTGTGTGTGTGTGTGTGTGTGTGTGTGTGTGTGTGTGTGTGTGTGTGTGTGTGTGTGTGTGTGGTAATGGAATGTGGTAGGTAAGTGATTGGAGGTACACTGTCAGTTTGGCACACAGGCTAGGGGCTACATACCAATTCCTTCTGATTGCACCAAAACAAACAAGAGGGCATTTTCCAGCTGCAAACAGACCAACAGACCTATTCAGTTGAATGGTCAGATATGGAACATTACACTCCCTGTTTAAGCTGCCTCGACCAGACTGCCTGGTGTACTTAACTTTGGTGTGGCTTGTAATGCAATGTAACAGATTGTGCTGAGAGACAGACAGAGAGACGGCTACTCGCTCACTCACACTCGGTCACTCCACCATGTTGATTTCTACATGATTTTCATATATTTCAGCAGGTCACCAGTTTCACCGTAACACTGCCATGCTGGAGTGGCCGAGTGTGAGTGAGCGAGTGGCCGAGATTTGGGGTATTGGAATTTGGCTAGACTAGAGAGAGAGAGCGATGCAAAGGAAAAAGATTGATGGATATTATTTGTAATAGGTGATGGCATAGACTGATCAGATGGGATAGTAGAGAGAGTCTGGTAGCTGGATAGAAGGAGAGTACGGATCTCGTTAACATTGAGAAAATAAGAGCTTAAGAAATTGGGCATCGTGGCCTATTGGCCTAAGAGTTGAGAGTGAGAGAGAAACCTAGTATGTTGTTATTCCACACAGGAAGACAGACAATGGACTGCAGCTCAGACATGGTCTACACAGAGTCTAAGAATAGTGTTCATTTAACAATGAGAGCTTACAAACATAACTAAGTTGACCTGTAAGGGTGGTACAGAGACAGATCGGACGATAACATCACGATCATTTATGTGGGCATGCAAACGTGTGAGCAAAAGTATCTCTTACAAACACTCTCTCTTACAAACAGACACACACACACACACACACACACACACACACAAACTAACAATGATATCAGGCCATGCAAGGCAGATGGGCCTCGTTCCTCCCCTTTGAAAACTCTTTGTTTCCATGACAACCACACAGAAGTCATCCCCCCCCCACCCCCTGTGCCATGCACATGTGTGTTTGTGTGCAAGATGGATATTCTATTCCATCACCATGGCCAATACAACACACTGAATTTGATTCAATCGATGACAAGAGTGAAAGAAACAGAGTACGCAAAAAAACAGACAGCTTTATAGCCGTAGGTTGCACGCTGGTTGTGTCTGCAGTCTGAGCTGATAAACGTGGCGAGCTAGAAGTAGGAGGAAGACATATGTTGTGCCGTTGTGAAAAATCCCCCAAACACTTAATCTCTCCAGCACGGAACAGGTTGCATCATTGGCAACAGGCTACATACAGACTGAGATACACAGGGAGGGACTTCCCCCCATGACCCCACAGGCAGGGTCTCTCCCAGTCAGTCTTCAAAATATTATGTCATTGTCTTCTGCAGTACTTTACTGTATATCAAGAGAATATATTGTCTTTTGGGATGCAGGGACGAGCATGCAGTTGCATTCTCCAAATACTCACACACACATATATACATAATATATATATATATATATATTGATTATACATTTCAAGCACAAACTCAATACAAAAGACTGTTAACTGTGAGTGGACGACCCAATTAAGCATTACACTTGTTTACAAGAGGTTCCACCTTGTTCAATTCATCAAAACATATTAGAGACGTACAAATAGACACTTCTATATAGTCAAAGAACAGAACAGAAATTCATCATAAAGGAGGTAAAAAGAGAAAAGAAACATATACAGTGAGGGGAAAAAAGGGGTGGGGGGGGATTCAGCTTTTACGGGGGCCAGTTTCGAATTGCAGCCGTCCGTAGGTGCCCTTTGAGAGCGGTTTTGAAGGAGTCAAGGGATTTGCATGTCTTAATGACTGTTGGTAGGGCGTTCCACATTTTGGTGGCATAGGAGCAAAAATTATTTAGTCCCTTGTTTGTGCCGAATCTGGGTTGTACATGGTTCGTTGCACTCCCTCTGGTGTTGTGGGTGTGGACTTTGTTAACATTAAGGAAGTATCTAGACAGGTACATGGGTATCTTGGTGGTGTATTGAATCTTGTGGACCAGACCCATTGCAAGAGTTTGTGCTTGAAATGTACTGTAATTCTGCAAACTGTTAATAAATATTCCAATCAATCAATCAATGTCGTCGACCCTAAGCCATTCCAGCCTGTCAAAGTGGGCAGGGGTGAGGTGGGTTATAATATATATATATGACTGTGTCCTGTGCACTGACTGGGTCACACCATTTTCCATGTCAGTGATGTCACAGAGGTCATCTGCCCAGTACAGGATCCTACTGATCCCTGCAGGACCACCAGAGATGTGATTCAGGTCATTTGTTTTAATTGGATGTAGTTTTCAATATCAGACCATATAGCTACGATAATATTTACGTTCACAGAGGCATCGATATAGATCAATTGAACAGGCTGTTTTCCTTTGATACATTTCACGTCTACATATCAAACAGTTGCTTGCTATAACAATCACTTGCAAAAAAGAATCGACATGTTAAGAATTCCAACTTCAAGGGTAACCTGTAATAGCAAAAGCTAAAGTTGCCTTTTGCAACAGTGTTTCTGAGACATCGTTGACAAAGCAATAAAAGTCTATTTGAAGACTTTTGAAGTTCAAATCATCAGCACTATATTTTAACTAACTAAAACCTAGACCTGGTCCATATATAGCGTATCGGAGGAGACGTCCTTCTAACGTAACGCTATTGACCAGAGCTAACTAGAAAAGAAAGAAGCGGACACGATTTTCTCGCATGCAATTCTGCCCTGTGCTGCTGCTGGGTCTGTCATTTGACACCAGTGTTGCAAAGCAGTGGCTTTGTGGTGAAACTATCAGCCAAAGCTTTAAAATAATAAACAATCATGAAATAAAATACAACACTGGACATACATACCCTGTGTACGAATTGAGACCGGAAAATCTCCTCCCTCCCTGGAAGGTGTATTTTTTATATAAGAGCCGATATATTCCGTTGAATTCCAGCAACCCTCGCCCGGTTCCCTTCCCTTTCCTTCAGGAATTTTTCCCCGGGATTCGCAGCATCTCTAGTAGGAGGGAGTGGAAAGGGAAGGGGCGGGTCTCTCTCTGCCGAGCAGGGCTGAACACAGCCAGCCCATCATCCAAGCATGCATGCACCAGAGCCGGCTGGCTGCATGGCAGTGGAGAAAGTACAATATTTATTTTTTACTTAAGTAAAAGTATCAATACTGAAATATAGAAATACTTATAAGTAAAAGTCCTGAATTCAATATGTAGCCTGCCTACTAGCCCAGTGGTCCCCAAACTTTTTCATGTCAAGGACCCCCAAATTGACACTAATTACTAATTAGCCCGCGGACCCCCATTTGAAGAGATATACCTGCAGGGACCCCCATAAGAGAAGATCTATGTTTACGGCCCTAGCAGTGATTTTGAACCATTTTAATTTGTTTTGACATACATATAGGCTAAGTCTACGGAACACCATTTAATTGCATTTCTATCTCTGAGACCCCAATTCAGATTGTAAAATCAATGTTAATTTAACTCCAAATGGAACCATATGGACCCGTCAGCGTCCATTTGGTTCCATTTACACTCTCAGAGTTACAGACCCATTAAGGGTCCATTTGGTTCCAAACTATCATTTAGCTGGGGACCCCCCGGAACTCCCTCAAGGACCCCTGGGGGTCCCCGGACCCCACTTTGGGAAGCACTGTACTAGCCTACAGAGGTTGAAAAAGCCTACAGTAGCTTAATTGCATCCTTGTGGTCCTGAGCCACCATTATGCCTAGACTACTGTAACTAACGCCCCATATTCAACACTCAGCAACTGATCCATACACCGCCATTGGTACAGAAGGTGGGTGCGAGAGTCATTACTGGGACTATAGGATCAGTACCTATGCATAATAACCCTTGCTGGTACTAGCCGCACGTGCACTGGCTGCCAGACCAGTAACTTTTAGATTAGATGGCCTGAGGTCCTCTGATGCAGCCCTACTAGAGGTTCCTTGCTGGTGACCAAGGGAGACAGGGCCTTTGCAGGCAGGGACGGATTAACCCCCACTAGAGCCCCTGGGGGCCCTCAGTGCGATTTTTTTTTTTTATCATTCTTTTGACCTACATTTAACACAATCAACGGCCAATGAAGGGCCCACAAGGAGCCCTTGTCAGAGCCTCAAACCCAGTACCACTGAAGGGCCCCACCGACCCCGAGTGGAATAGTAAGAGAGTGGGGACACGCTTTGATCTCGCCACAAAGCAGGTGGCTAAGCTATAGTTCCAAACATTGTAACTATCCCATTGAGATAGAATGAGCACTTCCGCATTCCATTGTTACAATGGGAGTCAACACTATAGTGTTGCCACTCTCATACTATTCCACTCGGCACCGACCCAAGGTTAACTTATTTGGGCAGCCTCCCATTGGACCTCAGGTTTGCTAGCTCCATAACCATTTTTAAATCTAAATTAAAGACCCATTTTTATATAAGGCTTTTTAACCCCCTAACAGCAGAAATGTATGCATCTATTTTTCAGTGACACTAATTTGTTGTTGCCTCTGTTGCTATAATTGCATTTTAAGCACTTTGTGACTTTGTCTAAAAAGGTGCTATATTAAAAGGTATTATTATATTTACAATGCACCAGATAGATACGCCACATAACCTGCCAAACTCGTAAATTATAATAAAAAACATGAGTAGGCTACTAGACTAATAGATGTCCAATCAAATAGCATACTGTTGTATACCTATAGTCACCCGCCGACTTTGGAGAGTGTGTCCAGTCTTTAATATTATAAAGAAACAAAATAGTGTAAATTAGACATAGTGAAATATATAACACACAATGAATTGTGACAGAAAGAAGCACAATCTTGAATACCGTTCAGAGCCTTTCACCTTTGGTCTTTATAAGAGTACGCTGATGAATCATTTGAAGCCTTTAGCACCACCATGTGGTTATTTAGCGACAATGCATGATACCTGAATAACGATACTGTAGTCAAGTGTATTAAAGGTACTGTAATTCAAATATCAGCTAATTTGGGTTCTGTTGAGAGCTTGTTGCTATATAGTGCTGCTCAGACCATAGGAGTTCCACACTATCCCCAGTTAACTTATCTTCAATGAGTTCACTGCCCCCCAACAAAAATGACCAAACCTTCACCAAAACCAGACCAGAACTCCCACCACGGAACTCAGGCAATCAATTAATACCTTTGCAACCCCTATATCAATGGCAAGTATTACCTACAAATCTGAACTAACCCTCTAAGTGCAGTACTAAATGTAGCCAACTTACTTTACACCACTTGATGCAGACTTTGTCTGAGGGAATTACGTATTTCTATTAGTATTTATTTTATGAATCAGGCATAAGTATATCATGAGACATTATATTCAGAATAAGCCTAAATGCAAGAACATTTTTATGAATGATCTTTGTGTTCATATTATTGATATACTGTAGCTTATGTTATTGAGTAACAGAACTCATTAATCTTACTGACCTGAACTGTTGTAGTTGCACATGTACAGTGTATAATCTTGCTGATGCACTCAGTTTATGAGCAGCGGCCAAGCAGTGTAAACTAGCCTGGAAAACAACAATTATTGGGTGCCCTCTTGAGCTGTTGTCGGACAAGTTTAACAAAAAACATCTGTGGTTGAAAATGCTCTCTTGATTACACCAAATTACCATAATATAAATGTTGACCTACCTTATATATGTGTGTGTGTGTGTGTGTGTGTGTGTGTCCCACAATATGTACAGGAAATAGGACAGCAACACAAGCAAGCCTTTGGTCTTCTTGGTGGTAATGTTCATTTCATTTGTATGTCTTTCAACATACAGTAATGGGAAATTTCATATAGTATAATACATATACAGGTACAGTATACACTAGGCTACTATACTGTTACAGTATAGTAGCCTACTCCAATTCTGTTCCAGACCAGGCCAGAATATTGGAAATTAAAACAAAATGAGTGACCAATGAAATGTGCGTGTCTTGTTTTTTTTATTATTATTATCAGTTCTACATCAGGGTAGCTCTCGCTGTGGACAGGAATGTACAGTAGTTTCTGCAGGAGGGGGACTAGAATTCTTTCCCATGACACACACAACCTAAGGACCCTAGCTAGGGACAAAACAAATTCCCTAAAATAGGAGATATAATCTTTTTTACTAAAACATGAAAACTGAAAAGCTGACATCTTTTGGACAAAACATGAATGCTTATATTTCTGTTGAGCCTGTACAAAGCAGCTGTTCTGTTATTAAATGACCCACGAATGACCCGAATGTATACATTAGCTACTAACTCTCTCTCTCTCGCCCCAATTTAGTGATTCGTTTAAAGAAAATATGAAATGATTTAAAAATAGAAATAAATTAGGAAGTAAATAAAACGTGTGAGTGAATGTAAAAACTCTAATCTTACAAAGAACATTTAGCTGTGGAACAGCTTATAAATGGTTTGGTTTCTGTATTAAAAAAAAATCATACTATAATCATACAGTATACCGTATATAAACGTCAACCATGGAAAACATGTCTGTAAAAAAAAGATTGACCAACATAAATGTGAATGCTTTATCATACCTACATTTTTATAAATAAAATGTAAATGGCCATGTAGTTTAATCCAGTCCAACATAAGCAAGCATTTCATGTTTCAAAGAACAACATGTTTTTTTCTTACTCCCTCATATGTTTTAAGTGTTATTGGCTAATCGTGTATCGTGTACATTGTCAAAGTTGTCTGTGACCACTGTATTTAAGTAGGATATAGACCTGTCCAGCTAACAGACTAATAGGGATGGGACGATAATCCTTTGTATTTGCCCACAATAATTGTATCGTGGAGATCATGCACTAGGATTAATTAGCTTTTGTTGAGCTGCAAATTCATTACCACCCTCTGTAATTGATAAAATACCTCTGAGGGAGTTCATATGGTCCGCTCTTATTTTACTCTACACAAATCAATTTGCCAAAATAGCAGATCTACAAGCTCACAATGAATTGTGTTGCAACGTGTTGTGAGCTTGTAGATCTGCTGTTTTTGGCGAATGTTCCCCCCCAGAATAGGGATGCTGTGGATTGAAGTGTTAAGCAATCGCAATAATATTGTTAATTGGCAATTATTTTTTTGCCACAATAATCGTAACGTGTCGTTTTCATATTGTCCCATCCCTACAGACGAGCCATGGACTACATTACACATTTGAACAATTTAAGGGCACGGACACACACACGATTCATACACATCAGAAAGCGCAGCTCGCTTCCTCTCTAAGGGAGCGAAAGGGACGGAGTGTCCCGTTGCGGTGCGTTGGCGTCATTGAAACGAGTTAAGTCCAATGCGCAGGAAGCTTAAGAGTTCAACATTGGTGAACTCTGACCGGCCAATAGGAAAATAAGTGCCGTCACTGACCCCCACTTGGCGTCATTTCGGCAGTAGTTTTCTTTCAACCACAAAAAGTCCAACCGAACTACACACCAGAAAGGCGGCACTCTTGTCGTCACTGGCCACATGGGGAATTTACGCATCTTGGAAGTCTCCGCTTGCGTTGAGCTACGACGCGCACAGTATGATGTGCATCATGTGTGAACGTGCCCTAAAACTTGCACATGCCATAGTGTTAAGGGCCAGATCGTCTTCCAGGACAGAGACAGATGTAATGTCAGCAGTTCTCCACAAGAGGGCTCAGAATCCCCAGTCAGACAGCATTTTGGAGCTGCAAAGGACATCTCTGGATTCCTCTATTAAGGCACTGTGCTTCTCTCATTGACCTCTTCTCGCCACCTCTCCAGAAGCTGTTTCCTTCTTTTGTTCTGTAAACTACATTGAAACCAGCTTTCCTTTTTCCTGAAACATGCTATACTGCATATCGTCTTATTGTGTGGCAAAAAAAAACAAAAGTCCCATGATGAAATCCCCAAAAATGTTGCTTGTGAAATGTTGAGTGACATTTATCACTGCCAATCACTGAGCTCATCCTAGTTTCATGTAGGGGTACATGTTGTCGGTACCAAGCACGTTGCGACTGGTCCTGGCATCAAGAGTCTTGCGTACCATTGGTTGGGTGCAGCAGAGGAGTGCGAGTCATCAGGACGTGACAGTTTGGACGTAGTTGGCAGGGTAGAGGCCCACCTGGCCACCGCTGAGCTGTCCTTTACACCAGCCCTGCTCATCCTCCGCTCCCATCTTCAGTAGCTCCTCTCCTGGACATAGGTACACACAGGGGAGAGGAGATGGGGAGAGAGAAGACACGATAGGAGAGATTTTGAGAAGAGGGATATGAGACCAAGAGAGATGAGAAGAAACAGGGAGATAAGAGATGAGGATAATATTGTGCCATTTAATAATAGATTGCATGAGAAACAATTATTCTTAAATAATGACTCAAGTGAGAACTGGGCTGGTTAACTTACCATTGTGCAACACCAAGAATGATGAGCTTGTGAACGTGCTATTGTGACCATTTGAAATCTTACACAGCTAACTTATACTGTTAACTAACACTGTACAGATTATGTTAGGTACTCTAGGCGAAACTCCAATTCTGCACCTAATACACAGCACATATTTTGTATTCCTTTGGTTTAATATTGCTTTGAAGAGACACGTTTTGCTTACTGTATACTTCCCAACATGCTACTTGAATCCTTTCCATTCTGTCTGATGCTTATTACCGTAGCCTTGCGTAGCCATACTAATTGCAAAGGCAGATAAGTCTCCCAGCTAAAACAACTCGTAACACATCTCACTCTTCCTTTGAAAGAACAACAACAAGGAGTTTGTCACTATTGTGATGACAAACTGCAGAGAATTTGCTGTGAGGTGTCGTTGTTACCTATGCCTGGATTTGCCATCGCTGCAGCCAACCTGTGGCCCTTTTTTACGTAGTTATATTTCAACTTCTGTATGGTTTCCGATAACATTTTAGGTGAGAAATTGGCCTTAGAGTTGCTCAATATTCGCTCATAACATGAGCGAACATCAAACATTATGCGATTTTAGAAGGTAGTTACAAATATTTGGGAGCTTCCAAGCAGTATTGGTAGCAGTATTTTTCCTGTACTGTAACTGTCTCTTTACTTTAAATCTACGGCGCTCTCCATGGTTTTGAAAACACTGCCATGTTCTGTCATCATTTCTGACTTAACTAATCATCTCGTTTGGAATATAAACGCTTCTAGAGAGAGGTGAGATGTGACAGCGCGAAGTAGTAATGGAAAATTATACCTCGCGGTTTTGGGGGGAAATGGAAGGAGGGGCTTTTCAGAGTAAAATCTGCCTCATCTGCTGGGCAATCTAGTGCCTTTATTCTGAAAACAAGAAAATGGCTCACTGGAAGTGTTAAAAGGCAAGTTGTGGTCCTCCAGTGTGAGCTCAAGGTAGCTCCAGTCCGCAGCCGCGCCCGGCGGGAGAGCTCACAGGCGGGTAATGGGCAAACGCTTGTGTCCTCTGATTGGCCAATCCTCGACTGTCTCTACTGTACTTTTGATCACAAAATGTTTCTAATCACATTTCTTTGGGTACCGATCCTGGTAGTTTTGTTTTGTTCCTAAGTGTAGCCCAGCTACCATTGGAAATTCTGATGGCTGCTTTATCGCTTAAAGTAATGCTCAAAATGATAGGGTATCCTGCAAGAAAGTCATGATCTGATGAAGTGAAATTGTGCGTTAGAACAACAATGATGGCATTGCAAAGAAAGTCATCTCTAAATGCTGATGTATTTGTTGGATATGTTGCCATTTGGAATATTATACAGAAAATGGTGCTTTGAAAAATCAAATAAAGGCAGGTTTTCACCAAAAGACATTTGACAGAATGGGTTAACCAACTGAAACTTCAGAGCCAACAGAAAATGAAACCCAATTTTAGCTAATATGCCGATGAGCAATGTGAGTTTGTAATCACAGATTATCCTAAGATAATCAATAGTGTTAGAAGAAGTGCCAGAAAAGGCCATTTTGACATTTTAAAATGGGTTTTGAATGTAAAGATATCCCCTGAATCAGGACAATAAACATTCAAAACAGATCTACCGTAGATTCCAACAAGAACCTCAGAGGGTGTGGTTGGAATTTACCAAACATCTTCAGAACTTATGAAGTTGATACAATTTAAACTTGGAGCAAAATGGAATGGAAAGATGACCGAAATAAAAGCATTTTCCCAGAATAACTTCTTCTGAACTCAAGTCAGCATTTACTTGGTGAAACAAAAAATTGGTCTGGCCATTTGAAGCGTGAATTGAAGCTGGAACCAAAATGCTTTTATTCTTAACTGAAACTAGTAAACAATTACAACTATTGCCAAGTTGGTAATTCAACACACGTGTCTGGACTGTGTACAGTACAGTGCAAACAACTACAATAGTTAAGAACTACATATGAGAGCCACATGCAAAATCAGGAAGAATCTAGTGTGCGCTTATTGGATAGAGCAATTTGTATGCTCAAAGATCTGGTGTATTAAATTGACTGATTTATCAACACTGTCAGTGTGTAAATCGCCATGCTGCAACTCCTTGAAACCAAACGGTTATACATTTGTATAACAAAGTATACAAATATGTCTCATCCCCGTGACACAATCTACATACTGTATAACAAACCATCACCAAATGTATTATTTATTATTATTATCATTATCGACCAACGATGGGCAGCAATCTGTCAGATCATTTATATTTTTGAGGGGCGCTAGCCCCTATAATGTCTGGCTTTCGGGAAAGTACGTCATAAGGCAGCCAAGTCTATGGATTTTTTTAAACATTTTGTTTAGAGCACTTTAAACAAACATAGTGGCAGCCTAGTCTATGGACATTTAATGTGTATTTAGAGCATTACACGTGACGTCATGTGGAAGCCAAGTCTATGGACTTTGAATGTTTGTTTAGAGTACAATGTTTGTTTCAAGGAGTGAGGTGCCCCTCATTTCACACGCGTGTGAAGAAATGTGTGCAGGGTGCGGTTGAGTGTTAAGCATTAGTATGGATTAATACCTGCTTTAAAGCTGAGCTCATCGCCCTCCTGGCCTGAGTAATCATACAGCGCGCGGACGCGCACCGCCTCTACCTGCTCCTGCTCCTCCTCCCCGTCGTCCACACCATTGAGCGCCAACACCTGCTTGGGGCTGTCCTCGTCTGACCACTCTGATGAATAGTCCTTCACCCTGGACGGCGGCAACAGACACACAGAGGCGTGAGTGAGGCCACAGGCGAGTGCTCAGGGATTCAGCACCATGTTAAAGCAGTAAGCCAGAAGAGGCCGTGGTTTAATGTGGATTTGATCACGGGTAAGAGGCGCGGTAAATCATGGACATGCGTGGCTTATTGCTTCTCTAAAACGGTTATAAATATGGCAACATGAAAATCGCAAACACATCCCAGTTGCAAATTACTATATAGGCATTTAGCAGACGCTCTTAATCTAGAGTGATTTACAGTAAACATGCTACAAATTACAAAACAGTTTTAAATAACAATTTTACTACAAGACTAAATAGCCCAGCGACTGACAGCACAAACCAGTGGGAAGGCAAAGCTAATAGAAGGTACTGGAGCACACAAAGTGTTATGCGTTGTGGAAATGTTATTCTCCTGATCTGATAACGTGAAGGCGGACGGCAGACTATTTCTTTTCTTTTTGTTATCCTTTATTTACCCAGGGTAGTAGCTGAGCACAAGTGCTCATTTTCAGCAACGCCCTGCACATTCAGTATTTTAGCCGTGACGTGAGCGCCCCCTCCAGAGATACTTCCGGGTCCTACTTTTGTGTCGCTTTTGTGTCCCCATAGAGCTATACTGTGATTGTACTGAGCAAATGGACTGTTACCACCTTCAATAATAATGATAATAATAGTCTTTATTGTCTCCACATCATATATTTTCTTTGTCATGGACACTTGTACAAAACATTAATAATTCTACTCGAGTTGGAAGCATTAAGACCCATTTTAACCCTTAATGGCTTCCTTTCTGAAAAATAACGTCATTGTAAAAAGATTCACACGTTTAGATATTCTATTTACAATGAGATGCGGACGGGAGCTGGTGCCACTTGGACCCGGACGTAACGTAGCACTACAAAATGACGTCGGACTTAAATACTGAATAGAGACTCACGCACGCGCGCACGCACACGCACACACACACACACACACACACACACACACACACACACACACACAACCTGGGAGCTGACCAGTACAACCTCAGTCTTATACTGTTGGCCACTAAGCAGCAGTTGGGGATTCAGAGCCTTGCTCAAGGGCACTTCAGCAGTGTTGGGTGAGTGATGACAATCACTTCCCAACCCAGATTCTTCCTGCCTGTCCTGCCTGGAATCGAACCGACAACCTTTCGGCAACAAGGGCGCTCCTCTAAGGCCACCGCTGCCCCCACTTCACTTCCGGTTAATTTCATGTTGTATCTGTTGCTTAGCAACCTAGAACCATGCATACGTTGGCGAAGAGAATGCACGATCCATCCTAAACCACTGAAAAGACCACGTGGCATACATTTACACCATCTGCGCTTAACTGATTGGCGTAAATTGCCGTCAACGGCGGTGAATGTGTAAATTAAATAAAATGCCCAATATGGCTGAGGGCTTCTTTTCTCTCTTTCTCTGATGATCTTCTACCGCCAGCAGAGGGCAGCACCATGGCAGTTTACTTACTGAGACGATATGGTTCACAACAGAGTGACAGGAGTTAACATTAAGAAACATCACACTTGTAATGCAAACGGTTGTAATGACCATTACAAGGAGATTGTATGTGATGCATGGCCAATAGTCACACTACAGCTCAAGCTTCGTCCACACACACACACAGTGGTGGAAAGTACATTACGTACTGTACGTAGGTCAAAGTTTGAGGTATTGTACTTTTCTTGAGTATTTCCAATTTGAAAGATTTAGTTACTAATACTTTGTATTACATTGTTTATTGTACTTTATTGTATTACACTGTGAGCTTGTAGATCTGCTATTTTCAAAAGAATTTGATACATTTGAAAACGTATCAAATGGGACATTCTACATAATGAGTACTTTTGGTAAGTACAATTTGATGCCAATACTTGTGTACTTTTATTCATAAGTACACACACACACACACACACACACACACACACACACACACACACACACACACACACACACACACACACACACACACACACACACACACACACACACACACACACACACACACACACACACACACACACACACACACACACACACACACACACACACACACACACACACACACACACACCTATCTCATAAAAATCCAAAAACGTCAAGTGAATGTAGTATTCATTAATACCTCCACTGAGACTTTCAAACAGTACTGGTTTTTGGTCTCCATGCAGATGGAAACACTTGAGTTTAACTACTAGGCCTGGAATCTATCTGGGTAGTAAAAGAAGACAAAGCTGCTGGCTCATCAGTAGCCACGTTTTTAAGTGTATGTTGATCATCTAAAGTGTATTTTGAACATCTAACTGTGTTGCATAGGAAGGCGAACAGACGTAGATGAATATGCTCAATAAATGATACAATGATACAAAATACAAATGTAACTACTAACTATACATTTGTGCACCAAAGTTAAATGAACAGCACAGATCGCCACAGAAAAAGTCACAGTGACAAGCTGTGATGGTGTCTTGAGAGACACTGGTGGGAGACCCATAAGGATGTGTTGCTAACGTAACGGTCTTAATGAATGGGACTCCATGGGGACTGGGGAGGCAATGCTGTTCATGGGACTTCCGTGGTGTGGGACTGTGGAGGGAGGTGACTCCGTCTAGAAGCACAATTCAAATATCGTACTCACACGCACGCACGCACGTGAGGGAGACTTCCAAGGAGAGAACCGGAACATCCATATATTGCACTGACTCTCACTGTGCGCACACATAAGCTGAGTCAGCAATTTGGCCAGTAATTAAATGTGTACCATGCACAGAATGGAATGAAAACTCCTCAGGGTGGCTGGGATAGAACAACAAGACTAAACACACGGACGCACGCACACACACACAAAAATACAGATAATTGTAGTCTACAACTATTTAGTCTAGTCTGAACAGCCCACGGGTGCATACTGTAAAATTAAAGGAAAACAAGTGTGTGTGTGTGTGTGTGTGTGTGTGTGTGTGTGTGTGTGTGTGTGTGTGTGTGTGTGTGTGTGTGTGTGTGTGTGTGTGTGCGAGAGAGAGAGCACGTGCAAGGGTACTCTGAAGGTTGCCCTTTTACACACTGACCCCCCACAAAGCCTGTCTAGTGCCTTGTTTGTGCAACTAAGTCACTCACTGCTCGTCGTCCAGATCCTGTGAGGGTCTGGGTAAATTCATGATCTATAGATCCTGTGAGGGTAAATTCATGATCTAGGGTGTACCTGACAGTGTCCTGGGTGACAGGACTGGGAGGGTTAGGGTGTACCGGACAGTGTCCTGGGTGACAGGACTGGGAGGGTTAGGGTGTACCTGACGGTGTCCTGGGTGACAGGACTGGGAGGGTTAGGGTGTACCCGACAGTGTCCTGGGTGACAGGACTGGGAGGGTTAGGGTGTACCTGACGGTGTCCTGGGTGACAGGACTGGGAGGGTTAGGGTTAGGGTGTACCTGACGGTGTCCTGGGTGACAGGACTGGGTGGGTTAGGGTTAGGGTGTACCTGACAGTGTCCAGGGTGACAGGACTGGGCGGGTTAGGGTTAGGGTGTACCTGACGGTGTCCTGGATGACAGGACTGGGCGGAGCCTCCTCTCCAGAGGGGACGATGTTAGTGAGGGTGACCACGTTCTGCTCCTCGTGGCCCGCCTTCTCCTTCCTGCTGATGGAGTGGCTGGCCTCAGGAGACCACTCCTAGACAGACAGACAGACAGACACTGTAAAACAGTGATTCTAGAGACCACTCCTAGACACATTATGATGTTAGTGTGGAATACTTATGATTAATTGAAAATGGTGGACCCTGATGTAAACAAGTCATGTGCTTTTCATGATTTCGTCCACAAAGTAGCATTTTTTTATTGTAATGTACTGTATTGGCTTTCGTTTGAAATGTACCCATTCTACAGACATACTGTGAAATAACAATTTCAATCAATCAAAGAAAAGTGATTCTAGAGTGGCTGGCCTCTGGAGACCAATCCTAGGCCACTTTTAAACGACAAAGTCCTGTTGCGTTCTTATTTTTATTCAGCCTTTACACGGAGACACAGCAGTGACTGAAAACGCCGTAGTGTGCATGCCAGGTGGCTAGGTGGCGCACTGCCAGATAGACCAGGCAGGCATGTACTAGAACCACTTACGTTCTACTTCCTATCACATGGCTGTTTGTTTACATCATGGTTTACATTCACCATCGCTAGTCGCTACATTTGTATTCGTAGGATCAGTGGGGCGAGGGAGCGTTGGCTCATTCTAGGAACTCCAAATATCGCCTACGGCTCTGTACCAATTTAATTAACATAAGCGTTGTGAGCCCACGTGAGCCATGATGTTTTGCGGATTCACCATTTTGCGCGTTTACATGGAGACGGGAGAAGACAGCATTTTCAAAGATTTCCACTCTGGAAGGAGTTTTTGTTGCGTTTTTACCCCCCGAAAATGCTGTTGTCGTCTAAACGGACCCCTGCAAATGATACTTTATTTTGCCGTTTTCTATGGAAACCGGTGTAAAGGGGGCCATACACACACATTATAGAAAACAGTTCCAGACACACAGGAACGCACCCAGGGTGCCGGCCCGATTCCGGCGAGCCGCCCCGCGTCCGAAACGGTTGAGAAATGACAGAGTTACCGTGTGGGGGTCCCTCTACTGTACCCTCTACTGTACTGTACTGTCACTGTACTGTACTGGCACACCCGAAATCACCATGTATACAGTTAATATGTGCGTGTGCGTTTGTGTGTGTGTTAGGTTGTGCACAGGTGGTGAAAAACCCCAATTTTTGTATTACTCCTCCAGATTCTGTCCAAAAATCCCGCAAATAGTTACACACTATCAATGTGTTCAAGACGGATCTGTCCGATATTTCATATTCCATCCTAATTGGCTAACATTGGCTTTCAAAGTTTGCAGGATTGGCCCGTTTTGAACAAAATGCTTCAAATCATGAACCCAGCATGCAATTTACGTGAAATATTTCACAGACTTTCCTACTAGGCTGAGGAATATATCCCACCCTTTTCACATTGGCCGACACCAACAGGTGGATTTTTGCAAAACACATTTTTGGAACAAAATGCCTCAAATCATCCAATTGCCATCCAAGGCGTAAGAAGAAATGGCACCCTTTTCACATTGGCCTATTATAGCACCACCAACCTGACCTGCCCTGGTGGAGACCTGTGCCCAGAGGGGCACTTTTTCTAGTTTCTTTTCTTTCTTTCTTTTATCCCATAAACCAGACCCAAAAAGTATAAACATATACTATGCAGAAGACTCCTATCTCTCTCTATGACATTGACATCCTATTTCACCGTAACGCAGTGTCCTAGCCTGAGGTGTAAATAATCTAACAATCAACTCGGCCCACTAGACGAGGCCACACCTAGACAAAACAAAGACACTTCCCTCCATGCGCACACACCTCAGACATAATAACAGGGTGCCGACAGAACTAGATGTGCAGGGATAGAGTTACCGCATGGTCAGTCTGGAGCACAAAGACCTACTGGCCTGTGTGTGCGTGCGTGCATGTGTGTGCGTGCGTAGAAGGGGGTGCAGGGACAATAGTTCTGTGTGTGCAACTGTGCATGTGGAGTTTTGTGGGAATGCCAGGAGATTCCTAAGAGGGCAGAGGATATCTACTTCTCTCTGCCTGTGTTACCAGATTGTGAGAGAAATAAGGTCTATGAAAACAAGCCCAAAATAATAGACTAGTAGGCACTAGTAAGCCGATCTACAACCTCACTACACGGCGCAAATCTTAGGAAAAAAGTAACAAATGTGGAATGTTCGACCATATATACACACACACACACACACACACACACACACACACACACACACACACACACACACACACACACACACACACACACACACACACACACACACACACACACACACACACACACACACACACACACACACACACACACACACACACACACACACACACACACACACACACACACACACACACACACACACCCTCACTGCCTGCCGCTCTTGGGAACTAAACTCCTCTCTCTCGGTCTCTGTCTCGATTCCTCCCTCTCGGTCTCTCTCCCTCTCTCTCTGTAACTCTGTAGTCTCTGTAACTCTCTTTCATCTTGTAATTTGGCATCTCTGTTACAGTCTTCTTTTGTCAAAACCGCAAGCCCTTTTCTATTATCGCTTGTCTTTAAAACTGTGTGTTAAAAAAAGAAAACTCAGTTTTTCTATTTTCCTTCTCTGCCAGTCTCTCTCCAATAACTATTTCCACTAGACAGTTCCCTCTCTCCCTTGCTGTAATTATGCATATTATGTAAGTGACTCTACCCTTCTTTGCCAGGCCAAATCAGCAGTTCCCATGGAGGGAGGCTGAGGTCTGCCTATCCCTAAACAGGGACCGTCTCTGGTCCCCTGTGCAATTCTAGCCACACGCAAACACACTTATACAACATGCTTGCTCATGTCAGAACTCCTCAAACGGATTCAACTGGGATTCAGGCTTGCACTTGCAGTGTTTATGAATGAATTCTGTATGCAATATAATCAGTATTCTTTAATATTCTGCTTCATGCCTGGGCCATGGCTCAGTGGTCCAGGCACCTTGGCTGGCAATCCAGTCTGGCAGTGTGCCGCGGGTTCGACTCCCGATCCCGACGGCCTTTACTGCATGTCTTCCCCCCCATCTCTCTCCCCATTTCCTGTCAGCCTACTGTCTGTCCCTCCATACAAAAATAAAATAAAGGCGAAAGCCACAAAAAAAAAAAAAAACATAAAAATATTCTTCTTCATATGCGTGAACCTGCCAGGACATCTCAACACCCACTTTTATTCCCAACCCACATGTTTGATTACCACATGGACGATAATTCCATGTGGCTCACGTGGTGGGAATCCGCTCTCCCATTAATCCATTGAGACCTGGAACGCATCCATGTCACGTTAGCGTTTAACCACATTAACCATTAAGCCGAAGCTCCACTGCAGCCATCGGGCGTCGCGTCAACGTCAACACAGGGAATGTTCCCTTTTTAATCAACGAAGGGAGCTCCCCTCAGTCCACTGTCGACCCAACACAGGGAATGTTCCCTTTTTAATCAACGAAGGGAGCTCCCCTCAGTCCACTGTCGACGTTGCGTTGAATTGCGCTGCGCTGCAATCGCCCCGGTTCATGCTTTGACCGCGTACATTCCGTACAAACGCAACCCAACACAGTAGGTGGAGCTTTGGCGTTAGTCCGACAACGTGGCTGTGTGTGCGGTTAGGGTCAGTAATGGGGTGAGTCGCACCGACGCGCCCCACTGCACTGGACCCCCCTCACAGTACCCCCGTTCATCGTCGCCGAACCAATATTACAAACCAATTGGAGCCCAACCCACTGATTCAATAACGACTAAATTATTGTCGACCATCGTTTCGACGGCACATTATTGCGACGTCGCGTTGGTCCGACTCGCCCCATTACAAACCCTATCCAGCCACGTAGTCAGAGTAACGGGATGTCGGAATTATGGGCAGTCCCCGAGTATTGTGTGTGGCCTAGTCTAACTGTAATGTGAGGAGCAGCATGTAATAATACTCAACACACACACACCTACAGCTTACCGTACTGCACACCCACACTCATACACAACACAAAGCGACAGCTCGCCAGGCAAACAATATGTACACGATTGTATCTCTATTATGAGTCGACCATTCAGCGATCAGACGTGTTCTAGGACAAACAGACACAGGATGTGGTATCAGGTATGTGGGTGTGGAGAGATGCCTGCATGTAATCAGTGCCCGAGGAGGTTTTGCCTGAATAAAAAAATATTCTCTGCATTTCTGCATCCCAATTCCAATTTTGTCATGATATATGGCCTTTATTTTATGTGTGCAAGAAACTGGGCCCACTCACACATTTGTGATGGCATTTACAGGCAAAGGGTATGGCTATGGAGTATCAATGGTGCTAATCATGTTTCTCTCACAAACGGGGACATTTCTTTTGTCTTTGTCTCTGTGATGAGGCTCCTCAATGTTCCGATTTATGCAGGTTTTGGATAAAATCTGTAGTAGTAATGGCAAGAAGTGTTTTGAAGAAATTGTAGTGGAGAGTGACAGGAAACAGGTAGAGAGAGACATGGAGTAGCACGCAGCAAAGGTTGTCGGCCTTGAGAATGGAGAGATTGAGATCGAACCTGCGACTCGATGTCAGGCTACATGTAGAGCCTGTATGGTACAGTAGGCCCCCCTCCGTAGATTTCCACTAGCAGCTGAACAAACCTTGCCGCTGTACTGTACTGTATGTGTGCGAGTGTCTTTGGCTCATTCTGTCATCAAACATTCCAGAGCCCACTCTGAGCTCCCTATTACACAACAGGGCATTCACTGGGAGCCTGTTTAAAATGCACTCCCTCTGTCTCTCATACATAGACACACACACACACCTCCTCCCCTGCTTGTTCAGTATTCCTGCTGCACTTCATAGTACACGTGTAAATATGAATGAATTCATTTATTGGGAAGAATCCCATCAAAAACCTAAATGTGTTTGTGAGGATACAATTGATGCCTGTGTTTTGTGTGTTTACTGCATTTGACCGTACCTCAAACTGGGGCCAGTTCATGCTCATGCCGGGTCCGTGGGTGTTCCTCCACCACCTAAGGTCCTCCACATCATTGGCCACATTGATGGACTGACCCAGGTCTTGGTATAGGGCCGTGAACCTAGTGGACAAATTCATTCATGCCAGTCATGAGGTGTGGTGCAATTCAGGCATCATTATTTTCAACATCATAAACCTAAACTCATTAATTAACATTTGCAAACAATACTTGGCAAAAACTGTGTGTTGAACACATTGGGTTTGAGCAGAGTGCTACGGTACACTACATGAATCTGCTCAAACATGTTCATTATACGCCCAAAATGATATGTATTTGGCCATTGACCGCCATCTCAGGATATTTTGACACACACACACACACACACACACACACACACACACACACACACACACACACACACACACACACACACACACACACACACACACACACACACACACACACACACACACACACACACACACACACACACACACACACACACACACACACACACACACACACACACACACACACACACACACACTTTCTTCCAGAGGCATTCCTGAATTAACGTTCACATCAAACAAAGGCATTCCCATACATAAGCAGAGAACAGTAACTGTGCTTAAAAAGGCTGATATCAAAGCGTGGGTAAATTCCACTTGTTATTTGAACAGTGGTACTGCCATGCCTTTCTGATCTGCTTTACCATGGTAACTATGAATTGTTTAAACAGCACAGGAGAGGACGAGAGGTCGATAGTTAATGGACAACGATACAAGTAGAACATTTACTTCTGTGTACACAAAGCTACAGACACAAGTATGCACAAACGCATTGTGTTACTGTATGCCCGAGTACACACAGACACACACACTTAGATTCAACGATATGACATTTTTGAAAGCCTATGACCAAGCCCATGGCTAAATAGCTCACTCTCTTGTGTGTGTGTGTGTGTGTTGATATATCGACGATTAAGCATATAAGAGTTATTTTTGAGTGGTGCAAACCACTCCAATAACCAGCTTTGTCTGTGTATGTGTGTACCTGTACGTGTGTGTACCTGTACGTGGGACCCAAAAAAATGAGCATGGTTACTATGGTCACTGACATTACGTCAGACCACAGCTGATCAGGCTATATAAGACCTTGCACCACTCAGTTCACACGGGTGTGATTTTATTTTTTACTTCATCGAACAATGTGTTGTGCAAAAATAGTGCAATAGCAGATCTAGAAGCTCACATTGCGTTGCATCACGTTACATTGCGAGCTTGTAGATCTGCCATTTTCAATATATTTTTTAACTTTTAACATTGATTATACATGATAAAAAAGCACTTTATGTCTGCTTAGCACAATGTGGCCTCTCTTACAGGTAGGTACCAGGGGATTGAACACGTAAAATGCCCTATACGAGGAGTTCTCAATAGACTCGGATTTACACTCTAGACACCGTTGTCACCCTCCTATAAACTCATTTTGCCCAAGATTACATTACCCGATTATTTCAATCTCTTTCTATAGATTTTATTAATCATGCCGTCCATTTGTTTTTTCCACTGTTGTATTATGGATAGGTAAATGCTGAACACTGCATTTATTTCATTGATTGATTTTTCAACCTTATTACTCTATTGTGTTGTTCAACCCACTAATTAATAATGTGACCTGTGGGTGTCTATTTATGTGGGTGGGGGGTACACGCATATCCACTTTGACCCGACGAAGAGCCTTGGCATGAGCAGTAGAGGGTGCAGGTTTATTCTCATTTCTTTAATCCATTGATACCTGGAACGCATCCATGTCACGTTAGCGTTTAACCACATTAACCATTAACCCATTTTGGGCGGGAACCCCTTTTGGTGTTTTAAACATTATGTTATAATTTAGCTATTGAAAAATAGCAGATCTACAAGCTCTACATCTACAAACTTGTAGGTCTGCTATTTTTGAAAAATCGTTAAAATGTGCCTCAAATCTTTCCGAAAATTGTCATGATTTAGAAAACTTTTTTTTTAAAATTTCGACGTCAGGCCTGAATGGGTTAAAATACTTTCCAACCTCAACCAAGTTGTGTGTAGGGCTGTCACGATTACACATTTAAGTTGACGATACATTGCCACAAATAATTGTGATTAACGATTTAATTGTGCTTTTTGCATTTAACAATGGAACATTACTATTTGTATAGAGCGTCGCAGTCCCGCCCCCTACCAGGGCCCAGGAAATGATTCCCCGTTCAAAAATGCATTGGGAATTATTTCCTGGGCCTGGCGTCGTCATGAAAGGGGGCAGGACTGCGACGCTCTATTTCTGTTTGCCTTTTAGGCAATTAAAGGTAGGGTAAGTGATATGTTTTGGTTAAAACAAAAGGTTTTTTGTTAAAAGGTTAAATCACTGGATTCTGATAGTAATCATTGCTAGAGGGTATGCGCATGCATAAAGTGAATGGCAGATCGAGTGGCAAAGTGAATTTAATTCAATCAAATAGGACTACTGTTTGGATGTATGGGCTGTCAAGACCAGGAAGTAGTTTGTCACTATACCCTCTATAGAATGTTTGTTCAATAACAGCGGTTTACCTGTCTCTTTACCTCTTGAATAAACAGAAAATAAATTTTCAGGTAGGTGACAAAACTTCAGCCAATCAGGAGAAAGTAGCCATTTATCAGCTTAATTTTTATAGTGTTTTTAATCCTACCCTACCTTTAAATATACAAAGAAATCACTGACACAGTTAATAATTTTTCTTTCCAAAGAATTTACAAAATTGCAGAAAATGTTGACCTACAAGCTTATAACATGTGTTGTAAGCTTGTAGATCTGCTATTTCTGCAAAATGTTTGAAAATGTATGGAGATTTCTCAAAATGCGATTATGTAATAATTGTGACAGTGCCTAGTGTGCGTATTGCATTAGTGCGTCGTACCCATCTTTGCAGGACAGGTTGAGGTGCTTGTGGATGTCCAGGAGGACCTCTTTGAAGAAGCAGAGCCGCTTGCGCTCTGCCTCCTGGGTGAGGTCAAACACCTGCTCCATGTCCTCCATGTAGCGAGGGTTACAGCGGTTCAATTCCTCCAGGGCCTTCTCATAAATATCCTTAGCCTGGAGGTAGCGCACGCGCGCACGCGCACACGCGCACACACACACACACACACACACACACACACACACACACAGTTTATTTGAGGAGCCCAGAGCAACGTACTGCTGCTCCCTCCCAGTACCGACACGCCTGCTCATGTTGGGTCGGGCCCATACTGGACCCACTGACATGCTCTCGGGTGTGTGTGTGTGTGTGTGTGTGTGTGTGTGTTCATTTAAGTGTGATCTACAAGCTTGCTATTTTCTAAAGATTTCATTCCTTTAAAGAACTGGAAATGGGACATTTTGCATAATGAGAACTTTTGAACTTTTAAATTTTGAATGTCAGACTTTTACTTGTAACAGTAACGGACTGGAGACCGGACTTGAGAGGAGTGAAGGACTGGCGTACTACAACACTAGTGTGTGTACCTTCTTCTTGAGAGGAGTGAAGGACTGGCGTACTACAACACTAGTGTGTGTACCTTCTTCTTGAGAGGAGTGAAGGACTGGCGTACTACAACACTAGTGTGTGTACCTTCTTGAGAGGAGTGAAGGACTGGCGTACTACAACACTAGTGTGTGTACCTTCTTCTTGAGAGGAGTGAAGGACTGGCGTACTACAACACTAGTGTGTGTACCTTCTTGAGAGGAGTGAAGGACTGGCGTACTACAACACTAGTGTGTGTACCTTCTTGAGAGGAGTGAAGGACTGGCGTACTACAACACTAGTGTGTGTACCTTCTCAGCCTCCTGGCTGCAGCGTTCCAGGCGTGTGGAGAACTTGTGGACCTCCTCCTGGGACTTGGAGGGGTCAGCCTTGGCATGAGTCTCCCTGGTCAGCGCTGTCCGCTCCTCCTTCCTAGCCTGGTGGTAGCTCTTCTTACTGGATTCCACCTGCGCACGCACACGCACACACATTTGTAAAGTTTGTATAGCAATTAGTCAAAACCAAATTTTCATCAATTATTTTGTAAAGCCACCTTAAATCTAATGCCGCGCGCGTGCATGCTGAGAACTTTGGGGCGGGCCCGTCTAGAGTTTGAATGGACAGGTATCAGTCAAAAGGGAGACATCGAAGATGAAGGACGGGTGGGGAAGGATCAACATATGGAATGTCAGAACAGGTCAGCTCCATATATGGAGATCTAAGGGTTTGAGGTCAGATATAGAGTTGCTGGCCGGCTCCATATGCAGATCTATGTAATGATCCAGTCTTCTCCATGTATGGCTATCCAGGGTTTGATGAGGTCAGTGTCGTGACCTTCATATATGGAGACGGCCATATATGGTGGCATGACGTGTCACGAGGCGTGACCATATATGGAGGCGTGACACGAGGCATGACACGACTGACGGGAAATGCAGGTTTTCATAGTAAACTGTCCACCAACCAAATGGACTTCCATCCATAATAAACTCACCAACAAGTTCTTGTCTTTCATAGTGTCTACCACTATGAAACTGGATTCAGATGTTAACTTCATGGTTAATCCTTACTCTGTTTCAGGGTTTACAACTAACTCGGTCGTTCACTTCTTGTGGACCATACAGCGAATTTATTGGCTACTTCGTTGTATGACGGGCTGTTGCTCTCTGAAAAAAGCAGATCTACAAGCTCAAAACACGTTGAGGACGCAACGCATTGTGAGCTTGCAGAGCGGATATTTTGAGGTGCGTAGTACGTGCGTACTGTAGTAGTTAAGCCACATGGCCACAGCTGCTGGGCACCCCCCGCCTCCTCACGTCCCCACCAAGGCCAGGAGGTTGAAAATGAATGCTAAATAAATACCGGTACCAACCAAACAACCACACACCCCATGTAGGATGGGCTCTATGCATAGCCATTTTGGAAAGAACTTCCCTACTTCCTTCACAGGTGTTACCGATGATACTAATGAAGGCTCTGTTCCATTCCAAAAGAGCAGTGCGCTGCTGTTGTGCATGTTGGCTCCATGGAAACACTGTCTCAAAGTGTCCTCGAGTGGGTTCCAAATGGCCCCGTACAGGTGTGTATGGGGGTCCTTGAAATGAAAAAGTTTGAGAACAACTGTACACTAGTAAATGGAGCAGAGCCTTAATTAGTATCATCGGTAACACCTGGAAGTAGGTAGGAGGAAGTAGGGAAGGGCCCGGAAGTAGGAAGAGTTATTCTGTGTGCATAGAGTCCATTGTGTCTGTTATTGAACACTCACTCTTCAGACAGCACTCGCTCACCTCCTTCAGCTTGCGGACCCAGGGTTTCATTCAGACAGCACTCGCTCACCTCCTTCAGCTTGCGGACCCAGGGTTTCATTCAGACAGCACTCGCTCACCTCCTTCAGCTTGCGGACCCAGGGTTTCTGGGCCTTGCGGAAGCCGTCGTCGGCGTCCTTGGTCTCCCTGAAGCCGCCCATCATCTGCTTGTGGAAGCCGTCCTTCTGCCAGGAGCGGATCCTGTCGCTGTCCTCCACGGCCAGGCGCTCACGCAGCTCCAGGTGCAGCTCGCTCAGACGCTCCGCCGCCTGCATGAAGGCATGCCAAGCCTTCTCCAAAGTGCCGTACTGAGGACCTGAGAAGAGGATGGGGGAATGGTAGCACTTCTTTAAACTTTGCTCGGAAGACTGGTTTCCTGCACGGTCAAATCTTACAAGCAAAATGCTCAAGTCCAACACAAATGACAGAAAAACAACAATAGCGATGTAGTGGCGAGATTTTCATAATTGGCTGGCCTTTAAGCCAATGGGAGACTAGGCCTATACGGCCAATGGTCATGATTTGCTGGCCTCTAAGCCAATGGGAGACTAGCCCTACACTAGTATACGGCTAATGGGACACTAAAGCCCCACGGCCAATGGGATACGGTTGATCGGGGGCAAAAACAGAATTGCTGCATATATATATATATATATTGGCTGCTAAAGACGTCCACAGACATCTTCAAATAAGACCGTGGGGTGCTAAAGACGTCTGGGGACATTCCGCGCAGCGGATCAAAGCGTAGATGTTTTGGTCTAGTTTCTGACTTTATGCTTTATTGCGCTTACAATATTAACGCTTCTGAAGAGAAATCAATGATACCAGCACGATGTAGCAATGGTAGATTTGGCTTCCCCATTTTGGGGGAAAAGCGGGCATTTTCAGAATAAAAGCTGTAAATTATCTGATTCTAGGGCACCCTAGTGATTAGTAGCCTAACGACAAGGACAATCATGTTTTGTATGTTGCTCATGGATTTGCTATGCCCCATGGCATCCCCTCTCAGTACTCCAATTAATGCTCCCAAAATATCTTTTACTGAATGGTAAAAGATATTTTATCCGCACACCAATTATGGTGTGCGGATTTTTCATTTCTTCTCTATGACTTTATTTTGATCCAGCACCCAGCCTATAGGTATAGATGTGATCCAGCACCCAGCCTATAGGTATAGATGTGATCCAGCACCCAGCCTATAGGTATAGATGTGATCCAGCACCCAGCCTATAGGTATAGATGTGATCCAGCACCCAGCCTATAGGTATAGATGTGATCCAGCACCCAGCCTATAGGTATAGATGTGATCCAGCACCCAGCCTATAGGTATAGATGTGATCCAGCACCCAGCCTATAGGTATAGATGTGCGTGTCCTTTTTGACTGTTTGTTCAGCCTTCTCTACTATCCCCTCTCAGTACTCCATCTTCCCTGTCTATCTGTTGTACAAATAATAAGCATAAATACCACACAAGGAAGTCCCTTCTGAGTTTGGACATATCAACTGTGTGTGTGTTACCTTTCTCCACGGTACTCCTCCATTTCTTGGCCCAGTCACTGAGTTGTACAGCGTAGCTCTTCTCTATCTTGGCTCTCTCCTGGAAGCAACTAACCAGCTCATTACACAGCCGGTGACCGTCATCCACCCGCTTCACTGTCCGCTTGTAGTTCCCAGACTATATGCGGACACGGACACACACACACACACACACACACACACACACACACACACACACACACACACACACACACACACACACACACACACACACACACACACACACACACACACACACACACACACACACACACACACACACACACACACACACACACACAGACGCTTACAATAAATAGGTGTGCTGTGTGTGTGAGTGAGAGAGACGACTGGCTTCTTCTCGTCGCGCCGACTTGACGCGCATCGGCAAATGTGCGACGAGCCTCGATGCTTGGGCTGTACGCCGCGACCGGCCGCCGTGCGTCATGGCGCACCGTCTGTGGCCGCGGCGAACGGCCCAAGCTTCGCAACTTGCTGCGACGACCGGCTCATACACCGTGACGACCCGTCGGAGTCGCAAAATGATTCGTGACTCACGGACCACAGAGAGAGAAATAAACGGTAATAAAGATAGATGGAAATATTGACAAAGTGCAAAGAAACAAGAGAGAGAGGCAGAGGCTAAGAGTAAACATGTAGTTCTTCAGCAGCAGGGACTCATTACATGCAGGTGTGTACAGTATTTATTTATACACCACTCTAAACCACGTAACATACCAGAGTGTGCTTTATCCAAAAACACTTCACAAGTTCAACGTATTACATTTTTATTACTTATAGGCCTCTGCATGTGTGCGTGTATTCCTACCTCCCAGAAGCTCTCATGGCTCCCCGGGTCGCTGAGGTCTCCGTTAGAAGACATAGTGGGGTCTGACTTACAGCACGGAATGGTGGCGGTTAAAGAGGAAGCTGCAGAGGGAGAGAGGAGGAGAAACGTGGCAACACGGATTACGATTTATTCACACTTTATGTACGGCCAACAAAAACAAATCCATATATTCTGTCTCTTCACTGCACTGTCCACAAGCAGTCATTTGCCTTTGTGTGCGCAGCAGGAAAAGTAATATTACTTACGATTAATAATCAAACACCAAAACAAAACACAGACAGATGCTTACAATAAATAGGCTACTCTAATTTTGAGTCTCTAAATATTTCGGTTTACTGTTACGCGCGTGCACGCACGCACACACACACGCACACACACACACACAGCGCTGCACTGTCACACACATCCTCTCCATTACTAGAACAGGAATCCATGTCATCACGTCCCAGCCGCACAATGGCCTTCATTCATGTAACCAGACACACCAAATATTTGTACAGAGTCACTGATAATAGCTCTTTTCAAAACAAGCCAATAAAAATCGTAACTGCAATCTAGACAGTATTAAGCATGAATTTCATGCTCCTGATTCCTTTATACTCAAAGGAGAGAGAGAAAGAGAGAGAGAAGAGAGAGAGAGAGAGAGAGAGAGAGAGAGAGAGAGAGAGAGAGAAAGAAAGAGAGAGAGAGAGAAAGAGAGAGAGAGAAAGAGAGAGAGAGTTTATACTCTCAAACGTTTATATCAAGCTAATGGATGATGTTTTATCTTGATTGTTTTGTTCCACTTTTTCTTGTTTTCTCATGCCAATGGGGCGGCACTGGCTCAGGCATAGAGTAGCTGGATGAGGTTCCCAGTTCGCTCCCGGGTTCCCCCAGAGTTAAGGTGGTTGCACACTGGACGAGTTTTTCGGAAAACCGATGGAGAAACGCCGCTAAAAATCCGAAAAACGGGGGGGGGGAAAAGGGACCTGTAGTGTCAAAGTGTCCTTGAGCAAGATGCTGAAAGAGAGAGGGAGACACAGAGAGAGACACAGAGAGTCCCCTAAGGCCTGGCCCACTAGCTGAATGGATTGCAGTTCATTAACGTACATGAACAGACATCAACCAGAGATTCCTTCCTTCCTCCATAAACCGAGTCCACACACACACACACACACACACACACACACACACACACACACACACACACACACACACACACACACACACACACACACACACACACACACACACACACACACACACACACACACACACACACACACACACACACACACACACACACACACACACACACGAATCAACTAAATGAGTTAACTGTGGATTGTAGTAATTAGTTAGGGCATAAAGCAGTGACACACAAGTGCAACTATAGCTTAGCTTATCTGTAGGTAGTTGCTAGCTATAGGCCGAGGCAAACGGATGAAGCAGCTATACCCACACAGCCAGCCAGTGTGGAACATTGAATGTCAATAAGATACACTACCTGCCATTGGATCATTCAAAAGCAGGCTATGCGCGTGACATCATAGTCCCGGGAAGTTATGCAGTCCATGAGGGAACGCCTACTGAGTGGCAAAAAACAACAACTTTCTGTCCTTGACAGCTCATACATCCAAACAGAAACGTCCTGTCGGATTGTATTAAACAATGTTAAACTCACCAACATTGCAGGTGTACAGAAAGCTTGAATTATCCTCTATCTATCTGCAACGTTTTGGTTTCATAGAAATCCATCGTTGAATGCCATGAGCTACTTTCTGTCAAGAAATTCAGTGCAGGTGAATGGAAGCACTCGTTTTCAATAACATCATGTTGCCTCTTGCATTATGTGCAATTTAGAAACAGGTGGTACTACACTCGTGTGTCTGTCCAGAGATGGGAAGTAATGAAGTAGAAATGGCAGGTCTGTCGTCGCCGCTGGGGTATTAAAGTCAAAACATATTGTATCATTACGAGCTAAAATACGCCACAGACACTTTCAAATGCGAGGGCGATACACAAGCAAGATGGAGTAAAGCTGCCAAGTTGTCCTGGATACCTGAACAGAACACACTGCAAGCAATACATCGCATATACAGGTGAAAGAAACACAAGATGGATAAATCATAAATATGTTAAACGTGACCACTCAATGATGAGACTGTAAAACAAATGCATCATCAACTTTCTCTATATGCTGTCCCTGGCCACCCAGTCACAGACGGTGTCACAGACAGCCACCACCACAGTATAATCTGTGATTCCTATTTGATTTGATGTACTGCCTCAGATCAGCCGAGCCACGTTATGAAAGAGCAAATTGTCGATGTATAGCCTATCAACTTATATATCTAGAGCAGTGGTTCCCAAACCTATCAGGCAAAGAGTGACCCAAAAGAGAAATTAGACGTTTGCCCGGGACCCAAACGGGTGAAAATAGCAGATCTACAAGCCACAACGTGTTGCTTCATGCAGCGTTGCGAGCTTGTAGATCAGCTATTTTCCACTACTTCTTAATTATTAATATTTTATTTATGGAATTTCTTAGATTTGCTTGGTTTGTTCGTTTGAAAATGTATACAGTATATATATATATATATATATTTTTTTTTTTTCATTGACTTTTTATTGAATTTTCCTTATGTAAACAAACATACATGAAAAAGAAAATACTAGGAAAATACATACAAACCAAACATTCAAACAGGTGCATCCACTTCAAGGTGCACAAAGTCCATTAATGAAACAGATTTAACACAACTGAATATAAATAAAATCAAGTCTTATGGTTCAATTTGACCTCTAAAGCTGAATGTAATTTTCTCTTTTTGAGTTAAGGCTTTTTTTGGATGCCACCAGCAATACCCTCAGTAAATACTGATCCTGCCTTGGAAACCAAAGTCCTTCCAAATCTGCAAGATACATGGTTTTAAAATGAAAACGAATGTAAACTCCAAAAACTGCTTCCAGGACACTGTGGACACGCCAATACCACAGGATCTCAGTCAGACTGGTACGAGTAATGTCTTTTCTGCCCTGGAGTGCAAAAGAAACGACTCACATTTTCCAGGTGAATTTTCTCCATGTGGGGGATGTATACAATTATTTTACATTTTTGTATTTAAAAAAAAAAAAAAATCTTTTTAAATAAAAATAAATTGGATTTTTACTCAAAGTCGTCACCCAAATAAATCGGTCCGTGGCCCACAAATGGGGGCCACTGGGTCCAGATCCACTGTTTGGGAACCAGTGGCCTAGAGGACTAGACACCCTATTGCCCAATTTATACTTGGTTGCATAATGTCATGTCACACACTGAAAATAACAGCTCAAAAAGCTTATGAAATGCGCAGGCTGTGTGAGATGTGTGAGATTGTAGATCAGCTATTTTCAGCACTGAACTACACATCAATCACCCTTAATTGGTACATTACTGTCTGTACAATGGCTTGACATAGCTAGCGGTGTGTCAATATGTGAGGCCATAAAAAGATAATGGAAAGTACTAGCCAATGACGCACTTTCTTCACTGTAATAAAGACTGCCAGTGAACCCCAGTTAGCACTATTTCTCAGCGGGTTTCACACTGTGCTTCAAATTGTAGCATGACCCCCCATCATGCTTAGGCGACCCAATATTCCTCTGTTAAAAAGTTGTTTGTGTACGTCTGAGAGTGACAGAACATCTTGTGATTCACCTTTGAATCCCTTCCCAACCACTGGTTAAGACATTCTCGCTTAAAAGTCAAGCTACACTTATATTGAAAGGTGTAGGGAAATCTGCCATCTACATTGAACCTATCCTCAGTGGTGCAAAATACATTTACTTAAGTACTGTACTTAAGTACAATTTTGTATTATGTACATTTCCAAATTCCAATACTTTTACTTCTACTCTACTACATCTCGGATCCAAATGTTGTACTTTTACTCCACTACATTTATTTGAAAACTTTAGTTACTAGTTAGGTTGTAGATTTTGATAACTATTGCAAAACGTTAAAACGTTTTGCGTTTTGTAACGTTTTGTATTGCCCAGCCCTCCAGGCCCAGAGCGTGGCGCCAGCGCCAGCAAAATAAGCATAGAAATCGAGCCACTTCCGCCCACGCCGGAAGAGATGTAGTGTTGTTTCTGTAGGGTAAGCCTAGGGAACGGACATGGATTGCCCAGATGACCTTAAAGGGATAGTTCAGAATTGTCAGAGAGAACTCGAGGAAAGCGCGGATTGGGTTAACCACAACAGCCCTGAATATGTTTACAAACTCACAATGCGTCATGATGCAAAGCATTGTGAGCTTGTAGATCTGCCATATTCAAAAGATTTGTATACATTTGAAAACTTGAAATGAGACATAATGAGTATTTTTAATTTTGGTACTTTAAGTACATTTTGATGCCAATACCTTGGCACTTTTACTCAAGTACATTTTGAATTACTTGTAACCGAGTATTTCTATATTGCAGTATTGATAAATAAAGATTGTGAGTACTTTTTCTACCACTGCCTATCCTAACTATTAGGAGGAAAGCTACAGAGCAGTGCCCACTGTGGCCAGGGACAAACTCCCCTTCTAATGTTTTGGTGTGGCAGCAAGCTGGAGCGCACCCATGTGAGGTAAGCCATGTGACAACACAGAAAAGCCTCATATAAGGGCCATTCAACACAGGACCTTCTGGTTGCCAGGCAACCGTGATAATCACTGTGCCAGACAGTAAACCATTGAGCATCATCATCCAACATCCAAAAGTGGCCTATGAGATGGGCATTATAATTAAAACAATTTTACTGCCAGAATTGTTTCAGTCTGTTTCCCTGCCGAGGGCTTTTCAGTCGCCCAAATTCATGACCCCTGAACCAGAAGCTAAATCGGCTAGGCTAATTTTAACCGCGATCTCTTTATAAGTCCGCAAGGTAGCGGCGCTTTAGTTATGACTATGAGCCATGAACATCGCCGTTTTGATCAAAAACCTCAATCTGGGAAAATAATCAGAGATACAAGTTTCAGTTAGCATGGCAGTGGACGAGGGGGAACCTTTTCACTGACGGACCATAGCCTAGCCAAGCGTTGCCTAGCAACGGAGAGCTAAATAGACGTGAAGAGCGATCTCAAACCAAACCAATACAAAAAGTCGTCAAAGTCGTCTTTGGCAGTGAGCGCCATTGGGGAAAGAAATCATCCTTCACGGTCCTTGGCTTAATATATGGTAATATACAGGAGTAATGGTACAATTCGGGGGTTTACCAGAGTTTGTTGGAAAGTTTAACGGGAGTTTCCTGTAATATACACATCCGTATTCCATGCTTTTTGCGCAGTACTTAAGATACAGTACTAATGCACGATTAACAGCATGACAGAACAGCCAACGGAATTATAGAGGACATGATCTTTTCTATAGTACTTGCTACTGCACTACTGGCTAACAGTAGCCTTGGGTGAGACCGTGCATGGTACTGTGTGTTGGTTCCGAGGGAGTGAGTCATAGCTGCAGTGACATTCCAAGACGATTAGCCATCCCCTTTCAACATAACATTACACCTGTTAGGCAGCCATGCTTCTTCAGACAGCTCAGGCAAAAGATCAAAATGTCTTCTCTCTGCAGCTTAATACCAGTGAAACGGCCACAGTAGTGTACAGTGAGTATGTGTGTGTGTGTGTGTGTGTGTGTGTGTGTGTGTGTGTGTGTGTGTGTGTCAGAGGTGAGCAGAAACTATGCTAGCAATAGCAACGAAGGCATGTGCCACCAGCATGCTGGAACAGGAGCGAGTATGAGAGGCTCACTTCACTAAGACCTGCTAATTACTGCTCCACAGGACAGCATGGTCTCAGTGTGTGTGTGTGTGTGTGTGTGTGTCCATGCGTGTACAGTATGTGTGTCTTTGGAAAATATAAACGGGACTGCTTTGCCCCTTTCTTATCTATTGAATGACGTTCAGAAACGGGCCATCAAAGCCAACTAGGACAATGCCCTGCTGTAGTGTTGTAGTCGAGTCCACCTAAAGCGTGTCCAAGTGAAGTCCAAGTCCAAGGGGGGTGGGGTGGGGGGGTTCCCGAGTGTGGGAGGAGGTCGAGTCCGAGTCGAGACCAGATAAAATGTTTCTCATTTTATAGGTACAGAAAACACTGCAGAGCAGGCAGGCGCATCAGCTGCACTCCGTTACTTAACAAGACAGCTGTCTATCAGCGCCTGACAGCTTTCTGATAATGTTAATGTGAATGGGCTCTCACCTCACAATGTGGGTATAAAAAAAAGATTTCATTTCATTGCATTGTAGTGACTCATGAGGACTCGTGGGGGAAGAATCCCGAGTCCCTTGGTCCGAGACAGAGTCAAGTCCAAGTCAAATTGTGAGCGAGACCAAGTAAATGAAAATGTGGACTTGAGTACACTACCCTGTGTTACTACTGGAAATGAGACAGCTAGCGAGTGCAATACACGTAATAACACACATGTACACTACAGGCACTAGGGATGTTAATAGTTAATCGCCTTTAAGAAATTAATCAATTAAACTTAACAGTTAATAATTAATCGAAAATTCTGCGGTTCTATTATTGGGTGGTTTTCTGTGAATGTAATGTTGTCTGCGTGTGGCTGAGGAATGCACATGTGGGCCGGTTAGATGGATGTTAGGTTCTTAGCTTGCTTATGATTCTATTGATTGACTATTTCTATGCATTTGATGTATTACTATGTGTTGTTCTTGCTTACTGTAAGTCGCTCTATATTAAGATCGCCTGCTAAATGCCTAAATTGTAATTGTAAATTGTATTTGACATGCGGTCAGACACTGAGGACAGCCTGAGCGGTCAACAGTAGGGGGATTAGGCTGTGATCATAACAGCAGACAAACAGACAGACAGAGCTCATTATTCCCTGGTCTAGGTCAGACATCAACTAGGAAAACTGTTGAAAACTGCAAACAAACTCAATTGTGGTTATAATAGGACCAGCAATGGCCACTGTGGGGGGCCATTGGGGGGGGGGGGGGGGGGGGGGCATTTATTCTTTCATGACTCTCAAGACTGATAACTTTTTCCACTATGACTTGTTTAATAAGCGACTCTTATGCAGATGTATTGTCAAACTTTTGGGTGTACTCGTTTGCACATGCATTTCTTTCCCCTCCTAATTTAGCTAATTCTCCCATGCGTATAAATCACTGTCACTGCAGATCCCTACAGTTGGGTCTTTGGGAGGGTGTGTAGAGTCTACACACTGCAGATCCCTACAGTTGGGTCTTTGGGAGGGTGTGTAGAGTCTACACACTGCAGATCCCTACAGTTGGGTCTTTGGGAGGGTGTGTAGTGTCTACACATTGCAGATCCCTACAGTTGGGTCTTTGGGAGGGTGTGTAGAGTCTACACACTGCAGATCCCTACAGTTGGGTCTTTGGGAGGGTGTGTAGTGTCTACACACTGCAGATCCCTACAGTTGGGTCTTTGGGAGGGTGTGTAGAGTCTACACACTGCAGATCCCTACAGTTGGGTCTTTGGGAGGGTGTGTAGTGTCTACACACTGCAGATCCCTACAGTTGGGTCTTTGGGAGGGTGTGTAGTGTCTACACACTGCAGATCCCTACAGTTGGGTCTTTGGGAGGGTGTGTAGAGTCTACACACTGCAGATCCCTACAGTTGGGTCTTTGGGAGGGTGTGTAGTGTCTACACACTGCAGACAACCACGTCTCCTCACACGTGTTACTTCACCAGCTGCTCCTTTTCAGCCGACAGTAAGGAGTTTCACTGTGAGGATGTAATGCGTGTGGAGCAGGGGTGTAACGATACATTTTAACAGTGATACGATACGTATCACGATACAAGTTTGATGATACGATTGGATGATTCAGTCATGGCGATGAAATACGATACAATGATTTAAAGGTATTTAGAGGTATCCCTCCCAAGTTCTGCTCCCAATTGAACCGGCGACCCCATCAACCTGTAGCTGTCGCTAGTAGTGAAGCGACAGAGAACAAATGCTTTCCCCTGCCGGAGGCCGTCATGGACTTTTCAATCCCCAGCCACTCACGATGGCGGTCAGCATTAACTTATACCCCTGCGCCACCTCACATTAAATATTAAAAATCACACTCATGTGAAGTGAGATGTGAAATGAAACTAGAAAAAGTGCCCCTCAGGGCACAGGTCTCCACCAGGGCAGGTCAGGTTGTGTGGATGTATTTATATCAGCGAGATGACGTCTTACGTTGTCATTTACGGCCCTAAACAAACATTAAACATTGGCTGGCAAAGAATTACATCATAAACAAACATTAAAGTCTATATATATGGCTTACAGGTTTTATTTTACAAATGTCATTTTTGTTTCCCACTAACAACTGACGCTCTAAAAGACAGAGACAGGCAGACTGTTCTGCTCTGACGGTCACATTATTATTGCGTCATCAATATCGGTGAAAATGATCTCGATAATTTTGAGATCTGTCCGATACGGCTTTTTTATAGCCGATTTTTATATGCTACCGATTATATCGTGCGTCTCTAATTTTCACCCATTTTTTCAATTCCTACTGTACTGTGATTTCTGTACATTGACAACTGAAATATAAAGACTACATCATTCATCCATTTACTGTAGAGACAAGGGCAGATCAAACAGCAGGAATCATCGAGTTCGGGTTCACGTGTGATTTATGAGAATAAATCATGCCTATCACAGCATGAGAATAGTCAGACATTGATAAATGTGCCAGCTCAAAATGATAGCCATATAAATATCATGACCTTGTTTCAGAGGACTTGCCCCTCGAGTTCATGACATGATGACGTGGATTACAGCCAGTGGTGGAAAAAGTACACCAATGATTTAAGTAAAAGTATACTGTACATACTGTACTGCAACATTGTAATACTCTGTTACAAGTAAAAGTCCAGAATTCAAAAAGTACTTACAGTACCAAAAGCAAAAGTATTCATTATAAAGAATGTGTCATTTCAAGTTTTCAAATGTATAAAAATCTTCTGAAAATAGCCAAGCTAACAATGTGTTGCATCGTGACGCATTTGTGAGCTTGTAGATTGGCCATTTTCAAATGGCTGAAATGTATATAGGGCTGTGGGTAATGTATATTTTGTAATAATAATCAAAATCTACAAAGTAACTAATAACTAACTTTTCAAATAAGTGTAGTGAAGTAAAAGTACAATATTTGCCTCTGAAATGTAGTGGAGTAGAAGAAGTAAAAGTACTGACATTTTTGAAATACTTGAGTAAAGTAAAAGTACCTCAACAAGGTACTTAAGTAAATGTAATTAGTTACTTTCCACCACTGAAGAACATCATTATTTTAATGTTGCCAAGTCCAACTGTACCAGCTAAAAAGTGTTAAAGGAAGTAAAAAAACAAACACTGATCATGTTCCGAATTATACAGACCACAGGAAAAACTAAAAAAAGCAGAAAAAACCCAACATAAGAATCATAACCCTTTATTTGCCACAGAGCTTATTTTTGTGTGGAGGGATCCAGAAATACGCCAACGTCCTCCAGCTACAGAAATACATCATCTCCTGACAGCTCCATTACATAATATATTAAGGGTTATTATTAACCCCTTACGACGAGCCTGTCTGCAGCCCGAGTTCCTGGGGACGTTTCCCAAGTCGAGAACAGAGATGTGTTTAGGTGAGCGGCGAGTTGCTTACCACTGTGGCGTAACGTCAAATTGTAGTTTTCGGTGGTCACCTTATCACCTAAAACTGTAGTATGAATAGGCCTTAAAAGGTGACCAAATCTTCATGGATTAAAGCAAAAGTCACGACTGTCATATTTGCATGACCAAGTTCTAAAGGTGTGATTTGTGAGACAGCATGAAAGGAGCTGCCCCACACACTAGCGCTGATTCCTAAACAATCGATGTTTATTAATATTGTCCGTCCTGTCAACCAGGTTAAAGAAATCACAGATTGAGTCTTTAACCTTTGCTTTCATATGAGATATCCGACCGAGAATATTACATATTTTATGGAAGATGCTTCAGAACATATTGATAGCTTGACCACATCAAATGCTCTAAAATAATAACTGAAAATAGACGATCTACACTACAAGCTCTCAATGCATGACGCATTGAGAGCATGTTTTCACTGTGAAACATGCCACCAAAGGAGACATGATGATGGCTTCTATTGAATCAAAAAGACTGAAATCAGTCGCGCCGACTGAGAACTTTAATCCATGAGTCTTGTCCATAATTTAAAGTTTTGCTTGCTTCTGTCAATGTTTTATTTTTCACAGTACACTTTATTTCATACATAGCCCATTCGGTTGTTGATTTCCTTTTATTTCTTCAATTTTATGAAAAGCACATTGTAACCTTGTTTAGTAAAGTGCTTTATAAAGTGTTTGTTTTTAATCACTAGCCCCTTTTTTCTCACTCCTCAACTTTCTTAATATATCACGCATCAGGTCAGAAAACATACTGCTCCCTGATGAAGGCTTAACCGCCGAAACGTTGGATTCATTTTTGTCTTACCTGCTGTCCTAATAAGATATTGGCACTCTGGCTATTGGCGTCCACTTTCTTGTTTTTTCAAGATTTCCTCTACAGAAAACATACTGTAACATAACCGAGATCAAATCCCCTCCCCAGCCTAGCCTGTTCAACACTTTGACAATCATGCTTCTATTTATTATCCTTCACAACATCCCAGCAGTGGTGCTCAGTACATCTACAGTACTTAAGTACTGTACAATTTTGAGGTACTTTTACTTTACTGGAGTATTTTCTACTCAACTACATCTCGGAGACAAAATGTTTTACTCAGTTACAATTATTTGAAAACTTAAGTTACTAGTTACTGTGTAGATTTGGATTTATTACAAAACACACTAACCACTTCAGCCCTCTATATTTCTATATATTTCATACATTCGAAAACTTATGAAATGGGACATTTCATAGTGAGTACTTCCTACATTTGGCACTTTAAGTACATTTTTATACCAATACTTTTGTACTTTTACTCAAGTAAATTTTTAATTCCAGACTTAGGCTGAGCTCACACCTTTCATGCAATTCTCTGCTCGTTGGATGCTCGTTGGATGCTCGTTGGGTAGTGTCATGGCCGTCCCTCCCTAGATGCATCCATTTCCCACAAGGCTTTGCGGGAAGTGGGCGGTGCGCTAGAGCGGAATGCGGAAAACAACAGACCCACGTTTATCTGCGTGTAGTTTTTGGTGACCAATATGGCGATATGTGGAGTTGTACACTGTCATAATAAAACGGATGGCTTTTTACATACAGAATGGGGCACTGGCTTGCTAAATGAATCAAACTTTCTTCGAAAGACGTCATCCTCTTCTGAACAAGCCAACACACAGAATCAGTGCCTTTAAATCTGGTACTGATTGTTGAAATGACTGGAGACAGCCGTGCGTCATTTTCATCATCATCATCATGTCCACACCCAAACGCAGAAACGCATTGAACATAGGATAAAATCACTGCAGTAGCAGGTTTCAATTGTAGGCTATATTATACTTGCTTTTATATTTACACTTATGAGGTGCCAATCATATTTTTTAATGAAGGAATAAGTACCGCATTTTAAAAGCCACCTAAATTGTGAGTGGAAGTGGAACATGTTTCTTTCATTGTCTGTCAGCATGTCACACTATGTGCAAAATCCCGACTCTCGACTTTTCTCAATTTAAAAATGATAGACACTTTACCATTGCTCTGGCGACTTGGCAAGTCCTGCACATAAATTAATAGCAGAGTCAGACCTATAGAAGTAACAAGTTGTGAGCTTGTAGAGTGGCTATATTTTCGAGCTGTATAATAAATGTCACGTTATAATGTGTAGGCTGGCTAATACAAGTTCACGCGCGCACATTGTCAGCATGTAGGCACAGTGACATGCATTCAATGGTGCGCCCTTAATTACCTAAACATGAGAGAGATGTGCCATATACGCACGATGCGATTCCATTCACACCTCTCTCTCTCTCTGCACCCTCTCTCTCTCTCTCTCTCTCCTCGCATGACCATGACCATGAAATGGAGAGCAAAATACAGCACGATATAGTTTCACATGCGGCTATGCACACACCACGCATAGACTTGTTGGTGTAGGCTACTGCGCAATGGCATTTGGCCTGGGTGCTTATTGGTAGGTTAATATCCACAGTTTATCCGTAGCGGTCCGCAATGAACCTATTGTTCAAGCTTCGCACTCCAATACAAATTAAACTATTTGAATAAAGGTTGTACACATCAGTGAAATTAACCTCTGGGAAAATCCCTAATTGAGAGAGTGTATAGGCCTGCACCACAGATCATATAGGCTGCATGGCTAACAGGACTTGGGCACTACCCATCTCTCTATATCATTTGATAAAGGCATATTAAAAACATGACTTGTACACCCAATGAAAATATAAACTTCACAGAATATATACCACTTCGAATTATAACAATCGGTTGAAGATTATCTGAATATCACACAAGTAAAATCTCAACTTTTTTGCGCAACGGGCCATTGCGCTGAGGACTGGCAGTGTTTTACATATACTTGAGGACCTCTGCTTGGAACGCGCTGCATGTGGACGCAACACTTGGAGCTTGTAGATACACGGAATGACGATAAACATTTCACAGAATATATACCACTTTGAATTAAAACAATCGGTTGTGCTTAGCACTCGGCACCAATGCAAATGAAATAGTCCGCACTGGACTAGTAGGCTGATATATTTATTATTGGATGCAGCAGAGCAGAGCCTTTGCTCACTGCAGTTGATGCAACATAATACGTTTTAAAGTTGTTAACAGTGATATATAAACATGAACACTTGGATAGATATCTGTGTAGTTTCCATGCAGGCACAAGCTGCATTTCTCACCTAATTATAGTAAAAATGATATGCGCTAATAAGCGGTGACATCATCATTTCTCAAAAGCTCTGTCACTCTCCAGTCGGACTTTTCTGCGGGGCTCAGGAGATCTATATATATCTATGCAGGAGACTACAACTAAACTCCGCCCATTGGGATACAAAACAGCCCTTCTCTCCTATTGGTTGGTGGTTAACCCCACCCTCTGTGTTGGGTGGACGTTGGGTGGATGTTGCGCCTACAAGCTGTTGTATGCATAGATATATGGTTGGCTGTGTGTTGACTGCCCCCCCTCCCCCTCATACAACACAATGTTGGGTCAAAGCACGTGACTCCCATTGGTAATACATTGGGCGGCCATGACACTACCCAACGAGCATCCAACGAGCATCCAACGAGCAGAGAATTGCATGAAAGGTGTGAGCTCAGCCTTGTACTTGCAGAGTATATCTATTTTGCAATATCATACTTTTACTTAAGTAAGACATGTGAGTACTTTTTCCATCACTGCATCCCAGTCCCACTCTTCATAAACTCCTCTACTTTCTCAGCCAGTCATTAGGCCTGTCACAATTATTAAATAATCGCCTAACCGCAATTATTCTTGCGTCAAACGTTTCCATGTTGAAAAATGTCCATACATTTTCAAAAATAGCAGAAATAGCTCATATCACGTCACAAAGTGACATGTTTCAACTATTTCCGCAAAAATAAATAAAAAACTAAACTAAATGTGTCATTGATTTCTTCTTTGTGAATTTAAGTTATTTGTCATATCTGCCCTGTGCAATTTGTGATTACGAAGCCTAAAAGGCAAACGGAAATACAAATTGTTCAGTACAAAAAACACAATTAAATCGTTAATCGCAATTATTTGTGTGACAATTAATCCTCAGCTTAAATTTGTAATCTTGATAGCCCTACCACCAGTATACCTTTTCAATCAGCCTCTTTTTCCATGTCAGTTTCATAGTCTGGATGAGATCAGAACAGCAGCAAACAGATGTTAGGTTCAAAACGTCCAGTCGGTCAGCAGATGCATCAGAGTGTCGACCAAGCTGAGTGTGTGAGTAGTTACAACATGCCCATCTAGACTGAGAGAGCCGTCCCAGCTCCCACAGCCCTGCAGAGGTGTGTGTGTGTGTGTGTGTGTGTGTGTGTGTGTGTGTGTGTGTGTGTGTGTGCGTGCGTGCGTGCGTGGATGTTGACGTTCACTCGGTCAGTGACCGCGTACTTGGGTTCAGTTCCCTTCCGCTCCCCCCACTGACCAAGACCTCAGACCACCCTGGAAGACAAGGACCTGCTGGTGGAGACAGGTCTCCATGGGAGGGGAAGCAGTATTTCGACAGCAAATTTTGATTTAGTCATGATTTAGGCCTTTAAGATAACCTGATGATAACTTTGAAGGCAAGATGTATTAAGTGCAGAACATTGATTCAGCACTGCCTTGTCCGTGATTTTCTTTCACTTTGTGTACCGATGTGACAATCAAGCGGGTGCTGGTACCAAATCAGAGCTCATTGCTGGGTTAAAGATCAGTGTTGATTTTGTCGACCTAAAACTCTGACGGAAAATGTCCGTTGACTACCATTTTTCACTGACAAACACAAAATAAAAACTAAATAAAGGCTAAGCTATGATGGCATGCCAGGCTACATAGTAGAGGGCAGCACGGGTCCATAAAATTGGACCCGGTCCGAAACGGACCCGGTGATATCAGAACAGAACCGATCCGGATCCGAAAACATTCTAATTGGCCACACCCGGCCCGGACCCGGCCCCGAAAGTTTTGGATCCGGTCCGAAACGGACCCGTTAAAAACAGGATCCGATCCGAAATAAACCTACCCGTTCCGAAAGACCCGTTACACCCGTGGTGTGTCCAATCCTATATTATGCTTATTTTCACCGTGACTGTGATTATGAGACTGAAGTGAACACTGTGACTGAACGTCAGCATCACCCCCGCCTCTACAAAGGAGCGCTGAAAATAGCCGATCTACAAGCTCGCAATGCGTCGCATTGCGAGCTTGCTTTAATGCAGTCATCAAGAATGACAGCTTTTCTTTTGGATGGAATTGCTTTCCGAATAGCAACAAAAGACGTGATGGCACTTTGTTGTTGTGGTTGTTGACCCTCGCCGGCACTCTCTTTTTTCTTACACGCCTTCCCAGTCATGTGTTTTTTCAGTTAAGATGTCCCCGTCTTCTGCATGTCGTAGGTAAGCGGTGAGTCACACTTTGTCAGCACCAACATTTTTACCGTCCGCGTCGACAATGATAACAAAACTGTCCCAGACATCCGACTTCCCCTTAGGAGATTGCGTGCTGTAATCGTTTGACTGTAGTTTGCGTTTCACCTCGCTCAAGAAGGGGGCCGCCATGGTGATGATATCTACTGTTCGTGTTGTGTGTGACTGAGCGCGCGCTGCGCACACACTGTGACACACCCACCACCAGTGGATACGTTCCATTTCCAAATCCTCGAGGCGTGTATTTTAGAACATAATCATTACAACGCAGTTGAACGCACGCATACCATAATGTCTATTTTCAAAACCTATTTTTAAAGTTGAAAGGTTTAATATATAATAAAAATCGGGTCCTGCACGGGCATTTCGGGTATTCTGCATTGCAGATGCCCGATACGAGGCCTGCAGCTTTGAAATGGAACCGACCCGTTCCCCGACGGCATGTCAATATTTTGCACCCGACCCGGCTCGGTTCTCGGTTCGGATCTCGGGTATTCGGGTCCGGGTGGACCCGTGCTGCCCTCTACTACATAGTAATCTATTTATAAATGCACCACATCTCTGTATGTCTGTCTGTCTGTACGTGTGTACGTCTGTAATGCACGTAACTCGAGAACCATTCGCCCCACGACTTCAAATTCGACACACGCGTTCCACGTGTGTCGAGTCGGTCGGACCCACGGTTGTCCAGAACCGCCACAAAAGGCCTCTGCCCGGGCTCTGCACAGGGCCCCTGCCCAGGCTCCATATATGGAGCTGGACTGTTCTGACATCCCCCCACCGACTTCAAATTCGACACACGCGTTCCACAGCCCCACAGGGAGTGCAGTGCCCGGTGTCAAGTCAGTCGGACCCACGGTTGTCCAGAACCACCACAAAAGGCTTCTGCCCGGGCTCTGGACAGGGCCCCTACCCAGGCTCCATATATGGAGCTGGCCTGTTCTGACATCACAACACTCCATATTTGGGCATGCCTGACACAGAACTCCATATAGGAATAAAGGGACACAGAGAGACAGATACAGAAATCTGGGTGGAACGGGTACTCTCACACGGGTACAACGGGTATTGCATAGCCGGGTGGAGCATGGATCTCCAACTTCCATCGTTACCAACACGGTGCTCTACAGCCAGGCACCGGTCTAGTTTAATAAAGAATCGGGAGAAATTAAAACCACATAGCATACTGTTACCATGGTATAGACTATAGAGGGTATGTGCGTAACATCAGCATCATACCCGGAAGTTATGCAGGAACGCCTACTTAGTGGCAAAAAACTACTTTCTGGCCTCGACAGCCCATGTACATCCATTCCAAACAGAAAGGTTAAATGGCGTTAAATTCACTTTGCCACTCACTTTATGCATGTGCATACCCTCTATTACCTCCATTACTACCGTACATAACTACCTCCGCACACATACAGTGAGGAGTTTCACCAGTACTAGTAACGCATGCGGAGAAACATACCATCTCGCGATTCACGAAGCTACTGTACAAACACTTCTAGTCCATTAACGACCCGAAGCCATTCCGGGGTAAAGCAGGTACTCTGGTTGAATCTCGGGCCACAGCTGGCTTTGATATGAAATGAAATGAAATGAAATGAAATGAAATGAAATGAAATCTATATTTACCCAGGGTATCTGGGCTAAGCTCAAGAACTTGTTTCCAGCCAGGCCCTGCTCATAGAACACATTTCATCGTAGTGGTTGATGCCTTGTTCAAGGGCATTTCAGCGGTGGTAATTTTAACGTGTCGGACGGCTGATTCGAACTGGGAACCTTCCGGTATCTAGACCGCGCCGCTATCCGTTCGGCCACCGCTGCCACAAATGACCTGAATGCCATAGGGAAGAGAAGTAGGCCCTCTCTGTGGCCAGGAGGTGAGACAGAACAGCTCGCCGGAGGCCAGTTAGCTGTCAAGCCTGATTGACAGAACACAACAGCGCTACTGAAAAGGCTAAAGGAGGGAGGGAAGGAATGTCACGGAGAAACTAATATCACAACAAACTAATCGAATGGAACGGAGAGAGAGCAGGAGGCAGAAGAGGGGATGAACACGGGTGGGATTGGGTTAAAGAAAGTGGTCTGGTAGTACTTGCCATCTTTGCACAGTCATGTCTGTCTGTTGTCTAGCAAGGGAAAGGATCTTTATGGACCAGCAGGGAACTGTGGAGGTATAAGGCTGGATAGCACATGGCACTACATTCACAAACCATTAAGTCACACACACACACACACACACACACACACACACACACACACACACACACACACACACACACACACACACACACACACACACACACACACACACACACACACACACACACACACACACACACACACACACACACACACACACACACACACACACACACACACACACACACCTTCTCATGTGGTTCCTTGGCCACAGCTAAAGCATGTGGTGCTGGTTTGCATTGCTTACAGTTTTACACACAAACAAAAAACAGTTGTTGACAGGCTGTGAAATATACTTTTACAAAAATCCACTGACCAGTCAAAGGAAACTGTTCAGAACACTGACCGATAACATTGTATATGTGCTGACAGTTCCTAAGACTGATTCAACACGATCTTGAATCTACTAGAGCAGTTGTTCCAGAACTTTTTTTTTTCATCATTTATTTTGAGGTTTTTCCGATATGGACAAACGAATAACAGACTCAGACATACTTGCATAGAAGACAGTGCACATACATAATTTTATAACATTCTTCCCAAACTTTTCAGGTCGAGACCCAGAGAGATTAGACGTTTGCGCGGGAGCCAAACTAGTGAAAATAGCAGATCCCCAAGCGCACAACGCACCGGTTTGCACAGCATTACGAGCTTGTAGATTCACTACTTCTAAATTATTGTTATCTATATTTATGGAATTTATTGGATATGTTTTGTTTTTTTAAATTCATGAAATTATATGAATATTTAAACATTATTTTTAATAAATATTTTTTTTCTAAATGTAGGGAAAGAAAGTTTGTACTCAAGTCGTGCCCCATAAAAATTGGTCCGTGACCTACAAATGGGTCCTGACCCACTGTTTGGGAAACAGTGTACTAGAGAAAGACAGTAAAAGAGGGATGGGGAATTGGCGTGGCTAGCGATTCAGGGGCTGGAGCACAATACAGCAACAGGGGGAGATTCTAGAAGCTGTGGGTTAAATGCAGAAGTGGGTCAGGGGAGGAGCCAAGGAAGAGGAGGGAGGAGAGAGACAGATAAAGAGGCAGGTTCAGACCTCATAAGCTCTGCTGGAAACTCATGCTCATTAATCTCATTAATGTTCTCCAACGGTGTTGCTGCAGCTATAGGTGGCAGCCTATGCTGTAGCTAGCTTCTAGCTCACTAGGTTGTACTGCCACTAGCACATAGGTTCATAGTTCTGACCCTCTCTGTTAGATTTGAAGTGGAGGTCCTTGACAGAAACCCACTGGTTAATATACCCTGCATTTACCCTGCATCAGTACTGGAACTTTTTTTTAGGATGCAATAGCTTGGGAAATGTCCACAACCCATTCACAAGCTTTTTCCATACCAATACCCATCACATTCTAGTGCTTGGATAACAGCATGGAAACAGTACTTGAGTCTTAATGCTCTTCTGGCACCAGTGTCCTCAATGAGACTTTATCAGAACACACCATGTGCTGAAGAGGATTGAAAGAAATATGGCCCTAACCTCCATAACACAACCATCAAGGCTACTCTCTCACGGAAGCACAACGTTTTGTGTTATAGAAACGATACTGTCCTGCCACTGGCAGCTGAAATGACAAAACATTGTGGCTCATCTGGACTAGCTATGTGGCCAGTAGTCATTGTATAAAGAAGACAAAAGGTCAAACACTGATCGGGTCAATGTGCGAAATAGGAGGCAACAGCTTGCATTTACTGATAAAAAGGTAGCCATTCGCAATAATATAGAAAAATATAAAAAACTGAGATGCATCGTAGTATCAGTCACATCGTGAGGCCAATGAAGATTTACACCTAGAATATTCTAGGTCAATTTCCTAACTTGGAGGAAAATTGGCAGAGCGTCGTTGAGGGAGTCCAAACATTCAAATCTAACGTAACCAACACGCTACACGTCCTTGAGTTCAAGGCAGTGCTGTATTGGTGCATGCATGGACACACAAACACATCAGAAGTATCAGCTTCCCTTTCACTTCCATCCATTGGTTGCAAGGGGGTGAAGCTTCCCGCTTTGTCCGGGAGGAGAGTGTACTGTACTTCCGGAGGGCAGTATGTACTAGGTGAGCAACTTTCATTGAATACTGTAGGTAGGGGTAGTTAATCTGTTCTCTCGGTCAACCAATCAATCAATATGCTCAGATCTAAAGCCTGGATCGTTCCGTTACGCCTAATAAGTATACTAAGCAGGTATGCAGGTGATCCTGTAGACCAGAGGTTCCCAACCACTGGTACGCGGACTGGTGCTGGTACGCGGGACATTTCCCACTGGTATGCGGACTGGTGCTGGTACGCGGGACAATTCCCATTGGTACGCGGACTGGTGCTGGTATGCGGGACATTTCCCACTGGTACGCGAGAAGGGAATCCCAAGTTCTTCTTATTATTTCATGTCAAAATATTCAAGTATCAGAAGATGATGTAACCCAGGTAAAGTAATGTTTCACTCTGCATGTTTAACTATATTTTTGCACGTGCCAAATTCATTTCTGAAAAGACGTGGGCCGAACCTTTTTTTAAATCATACTATCCTTGCTGATATAACATTGGCCATTTAGGTCAATGATAGAACATCATGTTGTGATAGAATAATAATAATATAGAAGCAGGTAGGCTACTTGAGGCCAGTCAACTGTCTTCTGTGTTTTGGTACGATGATGTGTGACCGCGACCCCCCCCCCACACACACACACACACACACTCACACAATCATGCCGATCTGCGAAAATGTTATGAACTGTCAGCCGGTCCGTGGTAATAGAAAGGTTGGGAACCCCTGATGTAGACTAAATCACCTGGCATAAAATACAGAAACGAAGTCTGTCTGTCACACATTAAATGGTGAATCCAGCAAGGATGTTTACATGTAATGTTAAAGAGTATGGACAGGTAAAAAAACAACATATTATTAGAGCAGAAACAGACTTGGCATTCCAAATCTTATTCAGATGCAACCCAGTCCCAAAGAGATATACCCATGTTTAAAGCTAGAGCCCAAAGTGGCAGTATATGAGACTTACCTTATCAGAGATGAAAACACTTGGACAGATGTCCAAATGGAAGACAGGGCGTGTCTCCTACGGCCTGAGCAAGAGAGAGAGAGATAGATAGAGAGATCAGGAAAGAGACAAGGAGGTAATGGATGAATGTAGGGAGGAAAGAGTGAGACAGCGAGAGAGAGAGAGAGAGAGAGAGAAACAGAAGGAGAGTTGTTAGAGAGAGGTTATTAGCCAAGCCTCATATGGTTAGTTCCCCCTGAAGCTCAAAGCACAGGCAGACTGATGATGCTCCCTCACAGACAGTGCTCCTCTGTTCCAAAGCCTCCGGGCAGGCTCGGACCGCTTGCCTTGTTATAGGGCCCAGAGTAGCTAGGTGGCACATTCTGGACATCACATCGAAATGCCACACATGAGGCCTGCCGTGAGGGTCTAATGAGGGGGGGGCAGTAAACCAGCAGCCCCCCCCATGTGAGGAGGTCATACGTGTTACCTCACACCTCTAAAATTACCTTGCAGGGAAATTAGTCCGGCGGAAGAGGGATAAGACGACGATGAGTCACTGCACCGAAGAGTTAAAGGTCTGAAATACTTCCTGGTCTAAGGTATAGTCTAATTAGACATTTCTACAAGTCTCGCGGTTACAATTACGATTCAGGCATATAGCAGACACTCCTGTCCAGAGTGACTTACTATTAGGAAAGTAATCACACACATAGATAAAGGATCCCAGGTAAACCCAGAACATCAGCATCAGTCTAAACGATATACCTGTACAAGCGATGTAACAAGATCTCAGTCTCTAACTCTAATATTTCATTGATCCATGTATTTAGAATTATGGTTAGCCTACTAGAACAGTACCCGTTGGGGGGTGATCAGGTGTGATCAATTGGCTAATAAAGGGTGAGGGTGCGCAGCATTGTGATGTCAGAACATCATTGTGATGTCAGAACATCATTGTGATGTCAGAACAGGCCAGCTATGGAGATCTAGGGGTGATCAGTACCCGTTGGGGGTTGATCAGGTGTGCCGGAGCTTGCGTGCGTGCGTGTGGAATTCGTTTTTTTATTATTATTCTCTTTTTGACCTTTTTAACACAACCAACGCAGCCAGTGACCCGCCCGCCCGTCAGAAGTAGGGATATAGATGTTCTGATGAATTGAAAATGAAGGACCCCAATGTAAACAAGTCTTAGTGCTTTTTCTGGTTTTATCCTCGTAGCAATCAGATTTTACATTGACCTGTACTTTCATAAATTTCAATAAAATTTCCAATCAATCAATATAACATTTTCAGCAGCAGTTTCCACAGGGACCCGCCAGCCGTAAGAACACACTACAGTAGAGTAGGCACAGCGGCCCAACTGATAACACTACAGTATAACATTAGATACTGTATAAAATACAGTATAACAAGTTATGGTGGCCCATCACCAGAACAGTACGCAATGCGTAATACCTGTGCGTTGTTGTTGTCCTCCTCTTCCTCCTCCGATGACAACTCGATAACCTCATCAACGCTACTACTACTTAAAGGACCACTTCACCACTTTTCATGTAATTGGTCCTCACTAATGATCAATATTAAAAGTATCATTTTTTTCTACTCAGTCTGTGTCTCATAGCCTGACTGGGCAGTTAAAAAACACGTCCACCAGTGACATCATTGATGGGGAATCCAAGCTAATAGAAACTGCAGGCTATTCCTGAAAAGTTGCAATGCAAAAATAGAAGCCATTGTTCTTACAATGATAAAAATCTAAATATATATATTTTGAAATCTTGTTTAAAAAAAATCGGCCTAACGATGATGTCACTGGTGGACGGGCTTCTGAACTGCCCACAGCCCTCCTATGAGACACAGACAGAGTAGAAAAAAATTGTGGTATTTTATCATGAACATTAGTGAGGACCAATTATATGAAGAGATGAAAAGTGGTCCTTTAATTCTGTACTAGTCTTTTTTGTTTTTTGGGAACACCAAAGCAATCAGATATGATATTCGATTCTGAGCCATGCTGTAAAGACGGGGCAATGTTGACCTGACCAGTCAGTTCTGTTCATAACTACTAAACTCACCATTTGTTTTTAAAACAAAACGCATGCTGTCCCCAAGGCTAAACTCCAAAGTAGCAGTTAAACTATTGCTTCATGAAAGTATACGTTTCATATTACATAATTGCGTGCCGGTGTCGAGCTCGGTAAATAGCAGATCATCTGCAAGCTCGCCACGCGTCACATTCTTGTAGATCTGCTATTTACTGCATGCTACACCGGCATAACGGCATTCAATATAATAGTATAAATGAGGCTTCAGAGTTGACAGTGAGGTCAGCTGTCTTCCATGTCAGATCTCTGCAGCAGCACTGCTCTCTGAATGCTAGTAGTGCTGGCACTGAGCTATAGAGTAGCAACCTGCTGGCACACCGGGACAAAGACAGGCCTGTTCCTCAGCCACTGTCCTTTCAAATCAACTGAAAAAGGGGAAAAAACTGAGCCTCAACTCAGGTTATATTGTAATTTCACAATACTGGAGAAAAGAAAGTAACCCAGTCTTATTTTAAGTGAGAGTGAAATGGAGGGGGAAAAAAACAAGTCTGTATACATAAAGCCTCGCTCGGACCATATCTAACTGGTAATAACAGAGGAGAGGGTTGCAGATGGAGAGTCAAATAGAGGGGACAACTCAGCCTTGCTGTAACTCCCACAGCCAGAAACTCCAATGTGTAAACCACATGCTGCTGAGTGAGTCCGTCGCCAGCCTTTAGATAGAACAGACTGACGGTGACACTGGTTGGGACTTGACTTGGTACAATCTGTTTGCTGGCTGTATCGAGTACTATTATTGACATAGATTAGTCACCCTGCCCTACCTTTTCTGTGCACTGACACACACACACACACACACACACTTTGCAGTAGTTTAATCAATCATATTAAGAGCACATATTGGGTAAAGTAGGCTACGTTATTTTGTTTTTTCCTCCATACTACTGTAGATGGAAATAGCCTGCAATGGTCACTCAGATCCAAAATAGTTTTAGTTGTACTTGTCTAATAAGAATAGTGTTACTAACAAATTATTTAAATTACCATATAATTGTGATTCTAAAGCAAATAGCTTGATTAGCAACACTAGAAGCAGGACACAACTGACGAAATTGACATTTCATGTCACTATGAAAATCCACTTGCTGGGTGGGATCAGGTACCAATGAATGCGCGCGCCTGTCAACGCCCTGGCCCCAAGGGCTACACCGCTTGAGCTCAAACACAAATTATGATACAGTTAGAATATTGTCACTGACAGCCAGCCCTGGTTGACATGTGATATGTGCAAATATTTGCATCAGCATCATACATACCCTACAAAACATTACAATGCCTGCGTACATTCAGCCAGCTAGTGTTGTATCGCTGTATAGACTAATAGGAGATGCAGTGTCATCGCCCAGCAGCAACTAAACAGCTCAACATGAAGTCTTAACCCTGAAACTAAACATGACTGTCAGAAACATGACTGTCAATCATGAGTCATGACGCCACTTCACCCTGTTTTGCGCACCTTGCTACATTTACAACATTAACGTCTACATAAACGTTCAGATTTCAAATATAAAGTGCTCACCCCCGGGCCACGGATGTTAGAATTCTGCTCGGGTGGGTATTAGCACCCGTGCATTCCGTATTGTTGGATAAAAAGGATTTTAATCCGGTCGCCGGGACAGTTTCTTCAGTTTTCAACTACGCGACCCTATCGATTGGGAGGTGTATTGCACTCTGATACATTATAACGTTTTGAGGAAAATTGCCACGTATGGGATTAAAATGCGTTTTTAATTAAACAATACGGAATGCACGGGCGCAAATACCCACCCGAGCAAAATTGTAACATCCGTGGCCCCGGGTAGCGATCACTTTATATTTGAATTCTGAAGGTTTATGTAGACGTTAACGTTGTTAATGTAACAGGGTGCGTAAAACAGGGCAAAGTTCCTCCATGACGCGGGGCGTCATCATGTGAACCAACCATGGCTACATAAAGTCTGTGCTTCTCTACCTGTTGCGACTCCTCCGTGTCTCTCTCTGCTCCTCCGACCAGAAGGAGCAGACCACAGTCAGTCAGCTCCGTGTCTGTCTGTGTGATCTGATGCGACACTCCTTTTTCCTCCAGCGGAATAGCGGTTTATAGTTCGATGTTGAGTCAGTTGTCTTCTTCGTTCTCCCCCGGTTTGGTGGTGTAGTCTTGTGTATAGTTTGATTGTTGCACACGATAAACAACGCAACGCAAGACGTCGTTTCGCCTCCAAAAGTGTATTTCCAAGTCAACCGTGGGCCCGTGTATGTGTATGTGTACACTCCCTCCTAGCCATCACAATGAAATGATCCAAAAACAAATCCCCAAACTCTCTCAGAAGAACTATAGGTCCAATGAGTCGGTGATTTATCATATAAAAAAGTATTATTACATGGGGGGAAAAAACATTCCGCTTCTCGTGTGAAACAAATGAACGGGTTGTTTGGCAGGTAAATAAAGCTGCCCACCACCACCGATACTGTCTGGCGTCGTTCTAGGGAGGTCTGTGTAATCAGATGCTGCTCTCTTGCTGCACCAGCACTGTTCCGTCACTACAGTGATCTGAACACACGCATCAAAACTTTACCCGTTTAGGCATGCGAGTTCCGCTTGTTGGACTTCAAAACAAGAGAAATCTGATTGAAGAGTTTCATTCTTTATTCAGTTATTGGATCCCCATTAGCTGCACACTGTCCAAACAAAAAAGTATTAACAATACAAAAATAAAATAAATAAAACAAACAAATACATACATAAATAAACAAACAAAAATTCAAGATATTAATTAAATAAATAAAAATAAGCATGACAACCCATTAAATAATATAATGGTCATTGATCGTGTCTTTTAAGGAGTTTCTTAAAACTACCCGGGGTAGCCTGGGTGCTTCAGATCATAGTTGGTAACGTTCATAAACATTACAGATTTGCATAATATAATACATTTGTTCTGGGTTTTTGTTTACCCCATGTGCCTGGTAGCATGACTATGACTACTATACTACATAGCCTATATACTTTGATTGATTGATATTTTATTAACAGTTTGCAGAATAAAAGCACAGGAAGGTACAGTTTAATTATTAATTAATTATTATTACAGTGGTGTTTTGGGTCTTTAGCTAAAAGGTTTGGGAACCATCAATGCCCTATAATATATTATGTCTTATTTTGAAGTATACCGACCGGAAGTTAAATACATACTTTAGAGTTTGACGAACATGTTAAAATGATTTAAGTGACGAAACTCGTGCTCACGACAATATCCATTTATCCTATTACAGACTTTAACCCTTTACCGTCTGGAGTCTGGTCGTGTTCAACATTAAGAAATATACTTGTATAGCCTACATTTGTGTTTGTTTTTTCTAAGGGTGGAGCGGAAAAAACAAAGTTGGTGAATTATTCATATGTTGTTGTTATAATGTTATTATTATTATAAGGAAAATGTATTTTTTAAATTAACATGACTCGGTAGGAACTCGTAGAGATATTATATATATATATATATATCCATCCATCCAACAAACAAAAAGTTGTTTTATTATATTTCCTGAGCCACCTGGAAGTTGTTTTAAACTACTTATTTGCTTAGAAATATTCAGTACAATTAATTAATAAAAGCAATCCAATTGGAATGATTCAGTGCTTGTTATGGTGTTATGGTAGCTAGCTACATATTTTCCTATTGTCAAGTCACAGATTTTCCAAAAAATAAGACATATACCAGACGAGACAGACGAGTCCTGAAGACTATAGTAATGGTCACAGCGAAGCAAGATCTTTTACATTGTCACCGCACCTCTCTTGAAGTTATTCAACTCAAAGTCAAAGTCAAAGTCGTACGATTTGTCACACACGTTACCGCAGTGAAATTTGTTCTCCGCATTTGACCCATCTCTTGGAGCGGTGAGCCACAGCCAAGGAGCGAGCCGTGCCGCGCTCAGGAATCATTTGATTAGTAGATTAGCAGGGAGGCATTGGGTCCCATTTTTACAGTCTTTGGTATGACCCGGCTGGGGATCAAACCCCGACCTCCCAGTTTCAGGGCGGACACTCTAACCACAAGGCCACTGTCTAATGCTGATTGATATCCTGGGAGATAATGGAGAGATATAAAAATAATAAGAAGTAATTTCTATATGGATGTGAATTGAAAAGATATTTGTCCACAGTTGCAAAATGGTGGAATGTCACGGTGACACATGTATAGTCTGCAATTTTATTTTAGCACGTTTAAACTTTTAATTGAGATCAGCAAAGTAGCTATACTACATAATAATAGTGTACTTAAATTAAACTGTGCATAATTCTATGCTAATATTTGCAGTACCTGCTACTTTAACTGCTATTGCTGCTACAGCATGTTCTTCCAAGTGAAATGACTTTCAGGTCACTGTGCACTGGATTGACAATGAATGAATCTGAAATGAATTGAAAGGAAAGTGTCTTACCTCCCAAAGGCATTGCAAATGGAGACCATATCCAAGCTTAAAGCTGGAAAGTGGGCCATTGGATGTTAGACTTGGACAGAGCCTCAATGTGTTGTTTAGAAAACAGGATTTTCAAGGCTGTGTACCTAATCCTTGCATCTGAGATGAAACGGAGGCACATACAGATGACAGAAGTTAAGAAATGACAAACCGTGACATCATTTTGCTACTACTCTTCCATATTTTGTCCAACACTCATCTAAATCTGTACACATTATCTCTGGAGTCATAATGATCAAGATGTATCAGTCAGATAGATTGTCCTATTCCATTTTGATTGGCTCCTTGTGTCCTGGGACTCCTGGCGGCTGCACCCCACAACTGACACAGCCCTGGGTAGGCAACTCTAGCCTGGCTAATAAGCCAGACTAATATCACACAACACTGTCGCGGTATATCAGTCTGGGCTGGCTCCACTTGGATTTCATTTCCCGGGGAACATTTTCTCTTTGACGCAATTGGTCAGAGCTACTGTCAGTCAAAAGTCTCAAGCATTGAACGTCACTGTACCAAAGCCCGCCTATATTGCATACCATGTCCCGATTGGTCCGACCTGTTCTCTGCTGTAGGAAAGAGGCGTGCTACTGAGCCTCGCCAGACCGTAATCCGCTGGTAGGCAACTTTTTTTTGCCAACGGCTGATTCGGTCTGGTTTATTAACCAGGCTAAGGCAACTCAGCCTGGCAGAGATCTGCGCTTCAGGGAGAGCACTTTTCTAGTATAGCCTATACTATTTCATGCTAAAAATCACACCCGTGTGAAGTGAGGGGTGCTCTTATCATACATCATCATACATCATCTCATTCTGGCCAATCATTAGTCTTTTAATGTTTGTGTTTACACAAACACTTGGTCATTCATTATCAATGGCATTAAATGTTTGTTAGGACAAAGTTTGTGTTTACACGCACTAAACGCTGGACATAGGAGGGGATATACAGGATATACAGTACTTACAGTAGGCTACATACTCCCTTTCAAACAGAGATAGTGAAGGTCTCTTCTATAGAGAGAAAGTGAAATATATGCATGTTATTCACTCTCATGAAAGTACATAAACTATTAAGGAAGACTCCTTAGACTAATAAAATAGTATTTATATTTATATTTATTGAACATGCTCATAAAGTGCTCTGTGCTCAAAGTGAGGGCCAGGGGTGCACCCCTCACTTTGCATTGGATAGAAGCGATCTTCATCTGGGGGACAATCAGATATTAGAAACGACAAAATAATTTGCCGGACAGAAATCGCTCAGATATTATCGCTCGTTCAAGGCATGGGCCACCTTTTGCCTACCACTGCCGTAAAGCATTATGTATAAAACATGGGATTATGGGATTTTTACCATTTTACTTGCTGGGACTTTTACCAATTTACTTGCTGAAGATACTGCGAAAGACAACAAGAGAATCAGTTTATTTATATTATGCAAGTTGCAAGCATAAAAGCTCAGTAGTAGTGGCAGTGTAGAGATATAGCAACATGACAGCACAGTGTCTCTGATGTCATGGACACTGGGCTCACTTCCTTCCTGGACTACAATTCCCATAATGCTTTGGTGCACTGCTCCTCCTTGTGGATAGAGGGCTGTCTTACTGAGACAACATGTAGTCCAGGAAGTAAGTGAGCCCAGTGTCGATGACGCGTTATTATTTATCCCACCGCAGTTCTAGGAAAGCCCTGCTGTGATTGGCCAGTAGTCGTTGTGATCGACAGTTCTCGTTTTTGCGAGTCATACAACTACAACCTATCTCAAACCCTCACCCTAAACCTAACCCCCCACGGGGCAGCACACCTAAACCTAACCTTAACTCATGTCTAACCAATGACTAGTCTAAACTAAGTATGCACCCCCCTAAACCTAACCCGAACGGCCTAACCTCAGTAAAACGATGCCTTCCTGGGAGCCAATCAGACACATGGTGAGGCGGGTCTACCCTAGAACGTTTGGTGGGATTCATAATCACGCGTCGATGACATCAGAGCTTAGCATCAGAGACACTGGGCTCACTGCTAAAATCTAAAATATCTAAAACCACATATTACACACATAAAGACCCCCAGGAAAGTGTTCTAAGGCCCAATCCCAATCCACTCCCTTGCTGACTCAATGAGCCCTCACTGATTTAGCTGCGCGTTCATGTGAAGTCTGTGAGGGCTTGAAGGATGTCCCATTTGAAATCGGTAAGTCAGTGAGGGCTCAGCCCCGCCCCTTTATGTGCCCTTTGCCAAAGTCAGCATCGATGCTGACTTTAGCTGACTTTGGCAAAGAAATTACCCACAGTTCATAGCGTTACCAGGGGAATGAGGGGGATCCTCCGAACGTCAATCATTTAAGTATGCAAATTAGTTATGTACCGCGGTTAGAATGTCAACAAACACAATAGTGCTTTCTCACTGTTCTCAAAGGGAGACGGAATGGAAGGATAGGCTATATATATTTAATAACAATAATAATAAGGGAAACATGATGAGAAATGACTAATGAGCAAAGTAAAATATGGAAATGCAATTTATGATGAATATTATTATATATGAATATTACAACCCCTATCACACAGGAAAGTGTATTTATGAAACTAATAATAAAACGACATAAATAGACATGATAGACATGTCATGCATGTAGGCACTGGCTGTGAATAAGGACAGGTTTTATAAAGTGATGCAAAGTGTCATGAATGGCGGACTCATCTTCAAAGTGCTGTCCCATTCCTTTCACAACAATTTGGAGCCCTTGCAGCCTCTCACCCTCAAGCACTTATAAAGCTGACGTCACTAAAGTCAATGAGGGTTCAGGGCTCAGGGCTTGAGGGAGGCAATTGGGATTGGGCCTAAATCATCTAAACGTCATTAACATATTTTTTAGCAAAAAGGGACACCCTTTTTAATGACCGTTGGTAGGGCGTTCCACATTTTGGTGGCATAGGAGCGAAAATAATTTAGTCCCTTCCCTTGTTTGTGCCGAATCTGGGTTGCACATGGTTTGTTGAGTTCCCTCTGGTGTTATGGGTGTGGACTTCGTTGACATTAAGGAAGTATTTAGACACATGGGTATCTTGGCGCTGTATCGAATCTTGTGGACCAGACCCATTGCAACATGTCAAAGTGGGCAGGGGTGAGGTGGGTTCGGGGGGTGAGGTCAAGTAGTAGCCTGACCAGTTTGTTTTGGGAAGTCTGGAGCCTTGTTTTAAGGGCCTTTGAGGTGCTGTGGTACCAAGAGGTGCATGCATAGTCGAAGAAACCTTGTACGAGGGCTCCTGTTAGGGTCTTCAAGGTGTTTTTGTTGACCAGTGAGGAGATCCTGTATAGGAATCTTGTTCTTTGGTTGACGTTTTTGATTACGTTGGTGTCCATTTTATCCAGGATGGAACCTACGTAGGTAATTTTCATGTAATAATATTGTCACCCACTCTAACCAAGAATCCATCTGCCTTGCTGAGATTACTATTTGATCCAAAGAGAATGGATTCAGTTTTTCCCAGGTGTAGAGATAGTTTATCAGCGAGCCAGGTGCAGATTCTACTGAATTCAGAGCTGAATTTGATTTTAGTTTTTGACACTACCCGAAAACAAAAAAAAAAACGAAAAAAAAAGTGATATTTGAATTAAGTGAAATCACTGAATATACGGATTCCTTCAGTTATCATGTAGTTATAATATTAAAGAACTACTACAGAGTTATTAATATACTGTAGTAGTACTACTACTGTAGTAATAGGCCTACTACTACAGTAGGTAATCACTCATTAGGCTGTGGTATTGACGTAACGACGTCAAATAACCACAAGGTGGTGCTAAAAGCTTCAACTATGTGCTGTGATGGTGGTTGTAAGTGGTTGGTGTCCCTCGATGGGAGGGAGGGATGGGTAGCATAAAATAAACTGAATGCTAATTATGATGTAATGAATGCAACATAATACAAGCAAAGTGGGGCAGCAGTAGCTCAGGGGTAGAGTAGCCGGATGGGAACCGCAAGGTTGTCAGTTCGAGCCTGTGCTCCCCCAGAGTTAGTGTCGAAGTGTCCCTGAGCAAGACACTGAACCCCTATTGCTCCCGATGTGCAGCTTGGTGCCTTACATGGTTTCCTCTGTCATTGGTGTAGGAATGGGTGAATGTAAAGCGCCTTGGATGAAGGCACTATATAAATGCACCATTTACCAAAGTGAAATAGTACTGATATCATGGACAGGCCTCAAAGTAGCCTCCCATGATCAGAGCTACTGCACATATGTACTCAAATCTTAGACATTCACTTCTTAATAGGTTTATTACACACACACACACACACACACACACACACACACACACACACACACACACCTTGGGGTACATCACTGAGGATACGTCCTAGGTGCAGCCATGCAATGTTTTTTAGTTATAGTTATTCTATTTATAGTGACTCATAGGAATAGACTGTGACAACCAGGTATAATCTGGTGAGAGACGGGTGGCAGCCGAAATGTAGACGGCACCCGGGTGAACAGTATGGGTTAGCACCCCAGCCTGTGTCCTCTGTGAGGAGGAAGCCCAAAGAACCCTCGGTGAGGCCTAGGGCCATTATAATCCACCACTCCTGAATGAAGTGCCTGGTGCTGGGAGTCTGGTGCAACGCACAGGTCCTGGGCCTGGTGAGAGCAGGAGTGGACCTGGTGAGACGTAGGAGGGGCCCGGACAGGAGTCAACCCACAGAGCCTAGTCCTTCCATGCACGCGCCAGAATTTGGTTCTCCCAGTCCTGGCAGAGTAGTTCCGGAGCAACGGATTGTGTGGCCCTGGTTTTTCCCTAATGGGACCGATTGAGGGTAGCTAATGGGACGTAATTACCTGAGTGAGGGGTATGATTTTTGAGATTTTTTTTTTTTTACAACTCAAATCATTCAGTTCTTAATTCTCCTCCCCCTTTTGAGTTAACCAATAGGCTTTCCCAGAAAGAATAAAAAAACAAACATGAGGTAGTGTATACAGAAAACCACGACAAAAGCAGAAAAAGAAATGCTAAAGCTGTATCTTGATTAATTTCCCTATTTGTGAATCATGATGGAGGCAACACTGATATTCTTCAATGTGATTTGGTATGTCTGAAATAAGCACATTGGAAGCAACGGCTCCTCAATATGAAACCCTAGCTCCACAATTTGTTGCGAACTAGCTGCACATAAAGTAACTTTAGGCCCTTTTTAAGAATCAATAGGGGTTCTATATAAAAATATATAGTTAATAAATTAACATAGAAATAAGGAAAACAGGCAACAGGGAATGTGCAATGGGGAAATTTCACATGTCACTCCACCACCAATGCTCAAAGCAGAAATCTAGGTAAATGTAATGCAAATCTACTTACTGAAGTAAGTACATTTACACATTGGACATGACAGCCAGCTAAGATTTGGAGGGAGTACAGAGAAGCTCTCCGACTCCAGTGTTAAAAGAAATGCTCTGTATACTGTACTTTCTAAAGAAACCAATTATGAACACATTTTCTATCACTGTGGTCTGTGATTGACACCAGAACTTAACTTGATTTACAGAGGATGCTGAGATGTTAAATTATCATCATTGTGCAGTGTCCCAAACAACAAAAATAAATTCGTAATCGCCCAATTTATTCACTATATTTGTTATTAATCAAACCTTTTCCTGTTATTAAACTTTTCTTCTTGGTACCAAATCAGATTCAAGTACATGGAAAACTGCATCATTACATGATAGTACAATTGAGTAACTTTATTTTAACAAACAGCAATATCTTTTTCAACATACAAACAAATAATACAAAAAGTGTCAATTTACAAACTCGAACAAAACAATGGCCACCAATATTATTTAGACTCTCTAGATTGTAGTTTTTTGTATTTTAGAATAATTCCTTCATATAAGCCATATAAGTACAGGCACAGCTCGAAGTAGGTTGAAACTACTTATTTGCATAGCAATCTCAAGCACATTTCAATAAACGTAAGCCAATTTGGATGCTGGCTATGAGCTACACATTTTCCCATTGAGAAAAGTTACAATTTTTCCCTATTGGGAAAAGTCATCCATTTCCCCCATTTTTCTCTGCATGAAAATGTATCATGAAGACTAATGGTCACAGATCTTTCACATCGTCACACCTCTCCTAGAAGTGACCTGAAGTTCTTCAACTCTCTAATGCTGGTAGATATTCTGGAGAAATTAAATAATAGGTGTTTTAAAATGTAAGGTGCATACGTGTTATATAGAGAGAACAACACTCGCAAAATGGAGGTTTAAAATGTTGAGGTTTCCTAGAATGGTTACACATTTATAGTGTCACCCCACACAGTCACAATACTAGTAACAGCCATACGTTTCCCTGTACCCCCCCCCCCCCCCCCCCCACACACACACACACACACACACACACACACACACACACACACACACACACACACACACACACACACACACACACACACACACACACACACACACACACACACACACACACACACACACACACACACACACACACACACACACACACACACACACACACACACACACACACACACACACACTTATGTTTACATCATTTCCATGTCACTGTGGTGCACTGGATTGACATTTGACAATGAACCTGAAATTAAGTGAATTGAAAGTGTCTTACCTCCCAAAGGCATTGAAAAGGGAGACGATCTCCTGGCGACTAAGATGGAAAGTGGGCCCGTTGACGTTAGATTTGGACAGAGCTTCAATCTGTCGTTTAGAAAACAGGATTTTCAAGGCTGTGCCTAATCCTTGCGTCTGACAGGAAACAGATGACACAGAAAGTTACAAATTGAAACTAATTTTAAAATGCAATTATTGAGAAAAGGCCAGCAGTTAGTGGTTTGTCAAAAAGTCCCTATAAAGAATATCACATGTATTTGTTTTACTCTTTCATGTAGGCCTATTTATGTATTTGCAAAGCACAAATAAACGACTCCATTGTGTGCTGAAAGTCACAGATCTGCAGTGTCACAACATGTGAGCCCGCAAGGTGCTGTGAGTTTGTAGATTGGCTATTCTCGGCAGTCAGCACACAACAAAACATCAGGCTTTAGTGACCAGAAAGTGGTGCTACTCACCTGGAGCTTGCCCCATAGTCGACACTTCAAGCAACCCACACAGTCCATGATCCTGGAAATGTTCCTGAATGACAGCCTGATGTCCTCCTGAGGTCAGCCAAACACCGCACAATACACATATTTTCATGTTTGAGTAAAAAGACAAACAAAACAGCAGTGAGCTTAGTTATACAAAAATAATCCTCAGGCACTCACTTCATAGTGAAAAATACATACAGTTACAGTATCAGCATGAGCTCTGGGTATTGCCTTGTTTAATGTCTTTGAGTGGAAAAATATATTCTTTGTATGAAACTGAGTCTAAATCTTTTCCTCTCCCTGTGGCTTCTTCTGAAAGGAGGTTTTATGATTATATCTTCAGAATTCCGCTTTAAACAAGACAATTCTTCCACAGCCAGGCTCAGCAGGTGGTTACAGACCTTAAGCTTGGCAGCCTCCTCTTCATCTCCAGCAAACAGGGAGGTCTCATCAAAGTGCAGAGGGAAAGACCTTGAGGAATGTTGAGATAGAGAGAATTCATTATAAACTACTGTTACGTTATGTTTTTACATAGTTGACATTATTACTGTGACTGGATCAGATTAACCAAGCAAGCAGGCAAGATCTCAGTATCTTAAATGCTGAGGTTCCAAAATGTTCTCAGCTGAGACCCAAAAGATAATGATGTTGTTTTCCCGGGATCCAGACTTACAAAAACACATGCATATTTATAACAATCCCTATTTCATAAATAGTGAAAATAGCCGATGGCCAAGCACATTTTTTTCTTCTTTTGTTTTTCATTAATTTGAAACTGTACTGTATGGACCACTATGACTCCTTATCGTTACATTTCTATTGCCTGAGTTAAATTAACACCCAGTGTAGCTAAGAGTTGGTTGCGTTCTATATTCTTACTTGGCATCCTGCAGGATGTTGAGGAGCAGCTCTTTGTGCTTGCGGTCCTCCTCTGGCCTGCCAGTGTAGAGCTGGAAGGAGGGCTGCTGGAAGAAGGGCAAGGCTTTGGCCAGGGCACGCAGCTCAATCAGGTAGAGGAAGTAGAGGTTGCGTAACCTCTTGGGGCCCTCGCTGTTTGTCAGCTCTGAGTCAAAACGTTGCTGGAACTCTGAGATGTTGTGACCCCACTTCCTCTGAAACCATGGCACTGCGTGAAAAGAGGAGTTAACGGGCAATTATGGGCACTGTATTTTGCCCGTAAACCTCAAGTTTAGCGGGCATATACAGTTAATATACGGTAATATACAGGTGTGATGGTACAATTCGGGAGTTTACCGGAGTTTATTGGAAAGTTTAAGTTTGATGTGTAATATACACATCCTCCTCCTATGCTTTTTGTGCCGTCTACGCAGTGCCAGTGGTCTGGGGGAAAGAGAGAGGAGCAAGGAAGTTAATGAAAGGATTAAATAAACTGAAGTGCAGATTTTCAGCCAAGACATAATTTACCATCCAATAGATATCTGGCACTCAGATGGACATTGATGCTGGTGTGGAGACCAGAGATGAGTCTATAGAATGCCCTCTTTTCCACACACTGGCCTAGAGAAGAGGACAATTAAGAAGGTGGGATAAAGCAGTAGTAATTCTCAACCGACCTAAATTCAACAGCAGTGAAGATGTTCATGATATGATCACTGTTTGTATTTTTATTTTTGAAAACGGAAATATTACAAAGTTAGTGACATGAAAGATATACTGTAGTACAAGACACAGGAGTGCGTTTAACACTTGAACACTGTATAAGATAAAACAAGGTACTATTTATAATAATTCAAAAAAACTACACATTTAAATGAGAATAAACCACTATATAAATATACCGTTTCGTTCTTGACAGTGCATGGATTCATTTATTATTCTGTATCTTAGCAACCTACCTTCCAGCCACCTGTAGAAAGTCCATGCTGAAAATAAGACAATTTATTTAATCAATTTATTTTGTGTGTGTATTATATTGTCTTATTAATATTTTGTGTAGCACTTTTTAATTCTTTGAAATCATCCTCATGATTATTATGTAATGAATCCTCACCTTCAGCTCCTGTACTGCTGTAGAACGCTGTAGGGGTTAGGGGTCTCTTCACAGTATAAGGTCTGCAGGGGAAAATGGTTCAAGATCTGATTAAAACATACCAATGTCTGGGCCGTGGCTAAGCGGTCCAGGCACCTTGGCCGGTAGTCCGAGTCTGGCAGTGTGCCGCGGGTTCGACTCCCGATCCCGACGGCCTTTACTGCATGTCACTCCCCCACCTCTCTCCCCCATTTCCTGTCAGCCTACTATAGGCTATAGCCTACTATACTGTCTGTCCCTCTATAAAAAAATATAAAATAAAAAAGGCGAAAGCCACAAAAAAAAAACCTACCAATGTTTTATTTCTGAGGTGTGCTATCCCCTCCAACGTCTGGCTTTCCCCTGTGACGTCATGTGGCAGCCAAGTCTATGGACTTTTTTATGTTTGTCTGATTTATCGGTCGGAGGTGAGAAGTAGGTGCGAGCGCCTTGTATAGCGATACTTTGATTTAGATTGTTTTTTGCACTATTTTGCTACAGGTTTTTATTTTCTGTGAAGCACATTGGGTTGCTTTTCATGAATTATCTCAAAATAAAGTAGCATTTACTTGAAGCAGTTTTCCTCATAGATGCTGTTCCAGATCTTCCAGGCATCCGGTCCTTTGTAACCCGTGTATCGTTCAGGGTTTAACAGCAGGTCAACATACTGAGAGTCTGGAGACTCCTCATCTGTGAGGCAACAACATGAGTGTCACTCATTGATCACAGTCTCATCTACAACATGAGTGTCACTCATTGATCACAATGAGTCTCATCTACAGATCACTGTGGTAATTAAGCGAGTAAAAGGTTTAACTGACTGATTAATTGAACAAATAGATAGGTGTCCTACCATCAATCACACAGAAGTGCTCTGCCTCATCATCATGCTTGTTCCACTTCAGTAAAGCCTCTCTGGTCTTTTCACTGATGAGACAGAACCAGAATAAAGCCCAATGCACACTAGGAGAGCACAAACACGTTTCGGTTTATTCCAGACTACAATATGACGTCATTCAGACGTGATTCAGGTGGGCGGATCCCACACTAGGCCTGTCACAATTATTACAAAATCATCTAATGGCAATTATTTGATCAGAATAGTTTCTATTTTTTTTATACATAAAAAAGAAACAGAAATAGCACCTTAACGCTTCACAAAGTGACGCTTTGTAATCTCGTAGATAATCTATTTCTGTTATTACCTTTAAGTATAAAATTGATAAATATGCCAGCACACAAATGATACTGAATAAGTCAGTTTACCGTCCAGTTTGCAAAATGCAAAATATATTCCATAAATAATTTGTATTTATATGGATAAATAATGTGTGTAGTCAATAAATACAAGAGCAGAGTAGTTGGTGAGTATATTTCTGTTTTTCCTCACTGTTCAATTTAAAACAATAAATATGTTTGGAGATACAGCAAGGTTTTCTTAGCAAGACTTACATGCCCTTTGAATGACACATGATTAAACCACCAATCACACCTGAGAGAGGAATTGACCGCACCCAGCTGCTCCGCCTTCTCACAGTCCTCCATCTGCTCATCGGCCTCAGCTAGTGAATACTACACAGTACACACACACACACACACACACACACACAAATTAAGTTCAAATATTTAAAATATTTCTTAGCAACAATGAATGTTTCCTTGGGTCTTTACACACATCAATCGTTGCTATAAGTATACCGGTAAATAAGTAATCAGGAATTTGCTGAAGAAATAAGAGAAAATTTTAAAATAATAATCAAAACGTCCATGTAACATTAATCCTCATTATCAACAAAAGTTCAGGAAAGGCATTCACCTTGTTGTGACTGGATTTTCTGATTCCTTCAGGAACCTGATTCTGTGAAACACAAGAGTTTTGACATAGCTGATCTATATTTCACTGTATGACATGCAGCCAAAATAGCCGACCTACACAAGTTATGATGTGACACATTGTAATCTTGTAGATCTGCTATTTTGCCCCTTTTTATTTTATATTCTTATTACGTGTTTTGCATATAATGACATGTGGTTAATGCTGGTAGGTTGTCAAATGAACTCACAGGAGAGCAGGACTTCACAGCACAATCCCTCAGACCACAGTGGCTGTTGTCTGTCCAGAAGGGGCAGGGTTTATTCAGGTTTGCCTATAAAACAACAACAATTTAACAGAAGCACAACAAATACTGATGGTATGCCATAGAGTTAAAGTTAAGGTGACTTGCAAATGCAATGTGACATTCTCATTTATTTTATTTTAATTTAGAGAAGTCAATTACTTTTTACCCCCTCTTTCGTCGTGCTCAATATAAAAGTCAAGAAAATCCTGGAAAGTGAATACATTTTCTAGTACTCAAGTAAAGTACTAAGAAGAATTAAGAAATTAATGTGTGCGTGTTTGTGTCCATGTATTAGACTAGACCTACCTTATAGAATCTGAAATAGTCAGAGTCCAGCAGATTTTGAAGTTTGGGGTAAAGAAGGTCATTGTTGAAGGCATCGATGGTCTCGACATCACAAGTGCAATCATCAAGGCTACCTGTGACCTGAAATAAGATATAACCTACAGTTTAGCTTGTGTTAACAGTGCAAAAACTATATATACGCCTCTGTATTCAATACTACAACAGCAACATTGCCTTGCTACTACTATTACTAGCTTTATAATTACTACTACTGATGATGATCCATGGTTTAGTTTGTCATCAAAGTGAAGCTGCCATAGGATAACAAGTATGCTACTCTGATATAGAAAGCGCATTGTTCAGAAAATATAGACTATAGTCTAGGCTACTGGAGCCTCAACAAATTAAAACCTTCTGTTTAAAGCCACTCGTTTGGTATTCGCTCCAGGTGGTGCCACATTTTGAAATGTTGATAATGTTCACCAAGCAACTACGCAACTACACAGTCCCCAACTACACGAACCATGTACAACCCAGATTCGGCACAAACAAGGGACTAAATTCTTTTCGCTCCTATGCCACCAAAATGTGGAACACCCTACCAACAGTCATTAAGACATGCGAATCCCTTGACTCCTTCAAAACCGCTCTCAAAGGGCACCTACGGACGGCCGCAATTCGAAACTGGCCCCCGTAAAATCTGAATCCCCCCCCACCGCTGTGGGGGGGGGGGGGGGGGGGGGACTGTATGTGTTTCTTTTCCCTTTTTACCTCCATTATGATGAATTCCTGTTCTGTTCTTTGTCTATATAGAAGTGTCTATTTGTACATCTCTAAATGTTTTGATGAATTGAACATGGTGGACCCTGTTGTAAACAAGTGTAATGCTTAATTGGGTCGTCCACTCACAGTTAACAGCCTTTGTATTGAGTTTGTGCTCGAAATGTACTGTAATTCTGCAAACTGTTAATAAATATTTCAATCAATCAAACAGACTAAAGACAATACATATTTAATGGAAAAATTAGCTCCTTTCGGAACCCTACGTTAAAGTTTCTGACATTTTGATGACTTTATGTAGGGTTCCTTCTCACCGGATTCAAGCGACGTGGGACGCAATCTGACTTACCCTGACTTAGCCCTGTGCTGCGGTGTGGGTGTCACGCTGACATATTCCAAACGAAGCATATGGACGCTATAGGATACAACGAACCCTCTCACCCCCCCCCCCCGAACGGCACAGAAGCCGTTAAGTATTTTTAATGTTTGTACGACCGTTTTGCCAGCTCTGAAATTCTCTCTTTGGTCCCTCCTTGTTGACATCTCGGTTGGCTAGCTGCGCCTATGAGGCGCGTAGGGAGGCGCTGCTAGCCAACCGAGATGCCGAGAGGCGGTACAATGGGATGTCAACAAGAGAGAATTTCAGAGCTGCCAAAACGGTCGTACAAACATTAAAAATACTTAACGGCTTCTGTGCCGTTCGGGGGGGGGGGTGAGAGGGTTCGTTGTATCCTATAGCGTCCATATGCTTCGTTTGGAATATGTCAGCGTGACACCCACACCGCAGCACAGGGCTAAGTCAGGGTAAGTCAGATTGCGTCCCACGTCGCTTGAATCCGGTGAGACCGGACCCTACGTGGTAGGTCCAAAGGAGCTCAACCCGGGGGGTCCGGAGACGGGCTATGGAAAAATGAGAATCGTGATCTGATCTCAATTCTTGTGAATGAAAATCGAGATTCACATTTGAGCAGGAATCGTGCCGCACTACTGCAGTAGTCCAGGGACCACCAGTGGTCCTTAGGAGGTTCCATGCAGGTGGTTCCCAGCTAAATGATGAGTTGGTAAGAGAGTTGGTAACCAAATGGACCACAATATTATATCTTACGGGCTGGGTCCATGTTACACTCCCAAGAGTTAAGTTATTGTTAAACATCTGCATTACTACATTTACTAGAAGTCTACACAATTAGAGTGTTATTTTGAACGTTTGCCTGTTACTATCAGTCCTAGCTATGGCACATAATTACAGCATGGAATTGGACAAAATCTCATCCAAAGACAACAAAATATCTGTTGATATTGGGTAGGCTAAATCTCATGAAATGGTACGTGGTCCGACCGTGCCTCAAATGCTGAATACATAATGGACCTCCATATGAAAAGGGTTACTGTAATACGTAAGTTTGTGAGCGGGTTCCAGTTTAGTTTTGTTCACTCACCTTACAAAAGCACCTGTGTGCTGCCGAGTTCTGGATGCAGGACACCCTGATGATGCCGACAGACACAACTAAGAACACATGATGGAACTTCATATCGAACTTCTATGGGGACTAATTCTACTCGAAGTCAAGTTAAATACGCACTGCCGGTCTGCCACTGTATACGTGCAAGGCGGTGGCCAACTACCAAACAATCAACAAACACCACCCGAAAACAATCAGCCGCAGGCGTTCCCAGTGCGTCATCTGCTTCCTGATGTGTCATTTAATTTGCACACATGGGCCGCTACGTGTAATACGTGACACTGAGTGATAATAAAATGACTCTCTCTCACTTTGCAATGCATTCGCGTCCGGTATTACTAACGTACGCCTACTTACCCATTGTAACTTCAAACTCCATTTTAACCATGATGATATACATTTAAAATGTGTATGTAGGTTCTGGTGACTGATAGTCCTTAATTAAGGGACCAAGAAGTCACGAAGTGAGTTTGGTCACTTATTAAGGGACCAAGAAGTCACGAAGTGACTTTGGTCACTTATTGCTTTTGTGTTTATTTTTCTTCTCCTTCTTCTTCTCCTCCTCCTCCTTCCGCCAAAAATAGCTGTTCTGGCTGAACCGTGCAGTCGGTTTTCGCGAAAGACGGTAATCTGGTAGAGGGCCATGCCAAACGGTGACTATGCGAAGCCCATGAGATTGGCCAAATGGTGGCGCTATAGCGCTCAATTGAAAATGCAAACTTTGAACGTGCATATCTCATGAACCGTTTGACCGTCGGCAATGACACTTTGATATACATATGTGTCTCCTCATGCCGAACAACTTTTGTGTTCTGACTTTTGACCTCTGACCTTTAGATCACCCGCCATTTTGAATTATATGAAAAACAGTTAAAATGTATCTCCTCCCAGGATCTTTGACCAAAATGCACAAAAACATCTACACATGAACTTTGGACCTATACGGACAAAAAATCGTAGTACATTCTTTTTGCACACAAATTTTTTTTGCACACACACGCACACACACACACACACAGCTCATTTGAACTTGGATACATGTTCTATATGTTTATGGGCGTGTGTGTGTGCGTGCGTGTGAGTGCGTGCGACGTGCGTGCGTGCGTGCGTTGCGTGCGTGTTCAGGACCTGAGGTCGGTGGTGGTGCGTGTGTGTGAGTTCGTAGGGAAGCAGGTGTCGGACTCGGCGGTGGACGACATCGTGAACAGAGCCACCTTCGACAACATGAAGGACCAGAAGGCAAACTATGAGTTCCTGCCCGATGACGTCAAGGACAAGAGCAAGGGGAAGTTCCGGAGGAAAGGTACCGACGCAAAGCACGCACGCACGCACGCACGCACGCACGCACGCACGCACGCACGCACGCACGCACGCACGCACGCACACACGCACACACACACACACACACACACACACACACACACACACACACACACACACACACACACACACACACACACACACACACACACACACACACACACACACACACACGAAGGTACTGACGCAAAGCAACATTTTATGGGGGTCCTTGACATGAAATTGTTTGAGAACGACTTGGGTGCTGGCGGCGTGTTTCCTCCTCCGCGTCATCAGTGCCCATACCCGAGGCGGGGTTGGCAAAAGGGCCTTTCTGTGTGGAGTTTGCATGAGTTTGCATGTGCATGTTGTTTGCCCGTGTCCCTTAGGGTAGGTACCCTCACAAAAAACATGCAGTAATCCTGGTCTCTAAACTGCCTCCCCCTGGCCAGCCGGGGCGCCTGATGGAGGGGAAAGGAACTGGTTGGAATAACGTGTTCCTTCCACGTGCTACGTCCAACCAGGGAAACTCCCCCCTGTCAGGTGCCAAGGAGCAACTTGGACACTCAGGCATGAAGGAAGCATGAGTTCAAGTCCGTTGCTCTCCCCATGTCCCCCATATATGGGGACTAGGTTGGCAGAGGGTGTGAAAAATGGGTTACAAAATCGTGGAATAAAAATTATAAAGAGAGAACGACTGACATAGAAACATGGGGTTTTTGAGAAAAGGATTTAGAAGACATTTGTAGAATCGTCCTCAGGTTTAAATGGGTACTTAAAACCCCTCGTTTTTGTGTGTGTGTGTGTGTGTGCACATGCGTGCGTGTGTGCGTGCGTGCACTACTGCAGTAGTGCTGCACGATTCTTGCTCAAATGTGAATCTCACAAGAATTGAGATCAGATCACGATTCTCATTTTTCCATTAAATATTTATTGTCTTTAGTCTGTGTAGTTGCTTGGTGAACATTATCAACATTTGAAAATGTGGCACCACCTGGAGCGAATACCAAACGAGTGGCTTTAAACAGACGGTTTTAATTGGTTGAGGCTCCAGTAGCCCTAGTGAACGGAACTATCGGCTGGTAGGGGTTGAGTTAACCCATAGAGGCTCTATGCAGATCAGTGACGCGTTCACTGCTCTATGATAGAGCAGTGAACGCGTCACTGATCTGCAATACAATATAACCCATTCTGAACGGGAACCCCTTTTGGTGTTTTAAGCATTATGTTATACTTTAGCTATTGAAAAATAACAGATCTACAAGCTCATAGCGCGCCACCGAGTGGCACGCTACGAGCTTGTAGGTCTGCTATTTTATTTTAATCGTGAAAATGCGGCACAAATCTTTGAAAGTTGAACATATATTCTTTCCTTTTTTCTTTTTTTTTGAGACGTCAGGCCTAAATGGGATGATGTCATCCGTCCACCTGGACCATCAGTCACCTGTGAAACAACAACTGAACACAATAAGGCATTAATGTGTGTTATAAATAAATGTGTGTTATAATTATACACCGTATATTATTTTAATGTTCTAAATTTACAAGATCTACAAGCTCACAGTGTGTTGCATCACGACGCATTGTGAGCTTGTAGATCGGCTCTTTTCCAAATGGCCTAACTGTGTATAGGGCTGAAGTGGTTAGTGTATGTTTTGTAAAGTAACTAAAGTTTTTGAATAATTGTAGTGCAGTAAAAGTAGCCTCTGAGATGTAGTAGTAAGTAATTAATAGTACTGGAAATTGGAAATAGTACACTTGCCTCAAAATGTGTTATTTTTGGGATTCAAGCTTTCTTTTGCTGAAAATAGCCACGATGGACAAGCAAGCAAACTAAGAAAATGATTTTAACTGTTAATTAAAAATAATTATTTGGCGGACATTTGACCTAATTTCTCCTTTCATTGTCGATGGCAAAATACTGAGACGTGTTTGAGGACAGAAGCTGCATATAGAGGGTATGTGCATGCTTAAAGTGAATGGCACATCGAGTGGCACATCGAGTGGCACATCGAGTGGCACAGCAACATGCAAAGTGAGTTTAACATTGTTTAACATTGTTTAATGCAATCAGATAGGACTTTTATGTTTGGATGTATGGGCTGTCGAGGCCAGAAAGTAGTTTTTTGGCACTCAGTAGGCGTTCTTGCATAACTTCCTGGTTTGATGATGATGTCACGCGCATACCCTCTATAGGAGGCCCTCAAAAATCACACCAGTGTGAAGTGAGGGGCGCTCTTATCATCATACATCATCTCATTAAATCGGTCAAACACAATTTGCGTCCTCACCTTCATCATCAATTTTTGACATGTATGATGTAAAATGTACACTATTAGCACACAGTATACGCCTGGCCCGAAAACGTCGATTAAAATAATAATAAAAGTCCATATATGGGAATTCCCAGTAGTTTCAGCTGGGCGAGGTCGCTTCTCAGTCCTCAGGGCGTCTTACTGGTCTAAGAGCTTCCATCTTATGGACAATAAGCTGTCACGATTAAACCGTCAAACGTGGCTCAGTCCAGTTTAGATTTTAGTTTTAGTCATAGTCTTTTGAATCATTTTCATTTAGTTTTAGTCACATTTTAGTCACTAAAATTACCAAATGATTACCAAATATTAAGAATACCAAATGATTATTAAGGGGACAAAAATATTACTAATTATTAACCAAATATTATGCAATATTAAGATTACCAAATATTATTACATTAAGATTACCAAATAGTAATTTACCAGATTAAGTGGTTTAAGTCATAACTATTTTAACTAGATTAAGAAAGTCTTAATGTATTCGTGTTAAGTTTGGGCTCCAAGAGTCACTTCCTAGAAATTGAAGAGTCACTTCCTAGAAATGGAATAGTCAAAAATACAATATTTATATTTGAAACGTGCAATCATCTTTAATGAGATCAAATAATCATCATCATCATCATCATCACATAGAAACTATAGAATTCAATCCTGATCCATAAAAAGTTCAAATCATATCAAACATGTCACCATTATACCAATAATTATAATTACAAACCTTTATACACTACAAAATAAAAGTATGTTATCAGGAATAATTGCCTGCCTGCCTGTCTGCCTGCCTGCCTGCCTGCCTGCCTGCCTGTCTGCCTGCCTGCCTGCCTGCCTGCCTGCCTGCCTGCCTGCCTCCCTCCGCCCGCCCGCCCGTCCGTCCATCCGTCCGTCCGTCCTGTAATGCCAAAGCAAATTCAAAACTGAACGATACATTAATAAAGATAAAGATAAAGAAAACATAATTGTCCATTAAATTGACATACAATGTAAATGTGTCTTTGGCACACCGGCTGTCAGTTACAACAATAAAACATTACAAAAAACACACAGATGCATTCAAATACTATATAAAATGCATTCACATAAACACAACAACAGTGATCATGAACAGTGGGGGTTAGACTATTTAAAAAATGTTTTATCGGGAACCCCTTTTGGTGTTAGCATTATGTTATGCTTTAGCTATTGAAAAATAGCAGATCTACATGCTCATAGCGCGCTACGAGCTTGTAGGTCTGCTATTTTTGAAAAATCGAAGAACGACTGACATAGAAACATAGCTTTTTCAGAAAACTGTCAGGATGTAGAAGACATTTTTAGAATCTGATCTCAGGTCAAAATGGGTTAAAATGTCCACAGCAGTATTGTGGCACAAACCACGTTTTGTAACCCTTCTTTTTAGCTAGTTTTGCCCTAAGCCTCCTGCCCGATGGCAACAACTCAAATTCAGAGCGAAGAGGGTGGGTAGAATCATTGTAAATCTGAATTGCTTTTTTGGTTTTTGGTTGTATAATTATGTCCTGAAGTTGCAATTGTTTGTCTCCAATGATCTTACTTGCCTGGTTGACTACCTGGTGAGCTTGTGTTTATCTCCGATTCATCATATAATCACATGTAATTCAAAATCATAAATAATTAACAGCGTGTCATAAACCAATCCCTTCTGATTACCTGGACGTCTCCTAATCAATACCACATCAATATATTCTGCAGGGTTTTATGACCAGCTTTCCGGGTTTGTGTGAACACAAATATTGGCTTGTGATTGGATGATCACCCCACAGCGATGATTTGATTGGCTGAGAAAAGATTGAAGACAAAAGTGAGGACGCAAATTGTGATTGGCCGGAATAAGATGATGATGATGACAGCGCCCCTCACTTCACACAGGGTGTGATTTTCTTTTTTCTATTGGACGCCAGACGTTCTAACTGTGGTTTTCCAGAGTGACACAGATCTTCCCTGGTAGCATCTTCAGAGAACTATGACCATTATCAATGAGTGGAAACAGTGTGTGAGTGAAGGTGTGTGTGAAGGTGTGCAGGTGTGTGTTAGAATCAGGATCAGAGAAGGACAGCTGTCCTCTGTCCCAGTCCAGTTGGACTCTGATCCTCCGCGGTTTCTCATTCACTGAGAGATCAGTCCAGCCATAATCATCATAAGGTCCTGATGAGTAGACTGCTATGTATGCATACTGATAGTACTGTATTCTCCAGTGTATTCTCCCTGCGCCTCCCTTCCTCCCGTACGACTCCTCACACACACCTACTTCCCAGTTTATATTGTCTACTCCAACCTCAACATCCCAGCTGTGAGACCCTGAGTCAAAGCCCTCATAACCCAGGGCACTGCCAAACCTCTCTGGGTTGTCAGGAAGCTGCCGTTTCTCTTCTCCACGTCTCACACTGGTCAGATCATCAGACAGCACGAGCAGTGGACCAGCAGTGTTGGGGTCCAGGACGACAGGAGTGTAGGAGACAATGTCCTTCATCTTGTCCCAGACTCTGAAGGTCAGGTTCTTCAGGTGTTTGGCCTGGTCTATCAGCGCTCCTCCTGAGAGCGGCGGTGGGTCCTGCAGGGTGAGCTGGACTCCCTCCGTGGTGGTCTTGTAGTTCTGCAGGAAGGAGACGTGGTCGTCGGCTCTGAGCTGGTCCTCGGCAGCTTGGATTGCGTTGGAGAGGGTTTCCATTTCTCTGCTCAGAGCCTCAATCCTCTCCTTCATCTCCTGACTCTTCTGAGCCTCTTCCTCCCGCAGAGTGGCCATCCTGGCCTCCTCTTCCTCCTGTAGGAACCTGCGAAGATTCTCAAACTGTTCCTTGATCTGCGTCTCTGTGTTCCTGGCCTGAACCTTCATGTGATTTTCTGTTACGTTGTAATTTGTTTTAACTTTATTAAAGACCTCCAGTTTCTCCTTTAAAGACTCCAGTGACAACTGGACCTCCTGTTTGCAAAGTTCAGACGCTTCGTCCACGGGTAAGAACTGGTGTCTGGCGTGTTTTTTCGAGTCGCGACACACGAGACACGCCAGCTGTTGGTCGTCCAGACAGAAGAGCTTGAGCTTCTCGCCGTGTGCGCTGCAGAGGACCTCCGAGCTCAGCATCGACGAGGAGCTCTGGCCTTTCTCCTCCAAGAGCTTCTCACACAGGTTCTTCAGAACAAAGTTTGTGAGAGGATTGTCCTTAGAGGATCTCCTCTGACAAACGGGACATTCCCTCGTTGGTCTTTCCGACGTCCACCATTCCTGCAGACAGTCTTTGCAGAAGCTGTGTCCACAGGACAGCACGACGGGACGTTTAAAGGTGCCATGACACACGGGGCAGCTCAGATCCTCTTCCTGACAAGTCAAACGGGAAGCCATTTTGGTCTGCCGGTCACACACCGATCTGGAATGTTCTGTCGTTACGCCGGAGGAATTCTACAAGACAAAACAACAACCGTAACATTATCAGTATCGATAGTAGTTAGTGCTGCATGATTCTTGATCAAATGTGAATCTCGATTTTCCTCCAGAAGAATTGAGATCACGATTCTGACACGATTTTATAAATTGTGACTCTTTTTGATACAGAGACAGTCATGGCGGCAAATAAATAAATTGTTGAAAATAAGTTTTTCTCCTCTCCTGAACAGTTAGTCTTGCCACCGCGGCAAGACTAACTGTTTAGGAGAGGAGAAAAACTTTTATTTTTTAATCCAAAATGACTTAATAGCACAGGCAGACTCTTCACATACAGAGCATGTCTGAAATAAATGCTTAAACATGTAGCTAGGCGTAATGTTAGAGTCCACAGAAGTGAACCTTTCAAGCCTGTTTTCTCAACTCGCTGTTTCTCTGCAAGACATTACTCTATAAGCCATATCTCCAAAACTGGTGGGTCAAACTGAACAACCAATATGTCAATTTGAAGCTATGATTCCCTGCTTTCACACAACATGAAAAATGTCATGTGAAATTGAATAGCCTCGGTCAGAAACAGTCACAATTGTATATAAATATTTATTGTCTTTAGTCTGTAGTTGCTGAACATTACTGCGTTCAAAATGTGTCACCTGGAGCCATAACTACTGTGTATTTAAACAGACAACATCAAAGTGCTTAAAGACTTAAAGTCTCTCTTGTAGCAAAAACATAACAGTAACTAAAATGAAGTGGACTGAACTAGTGCTGGAACATTCTGGATCAGAGTTAGAAATGAGAACGCGTAGGTGTCTGAATCTAGATCTACATCTTTTTTCGATTAATTGTGCAGCGTTTTTGATTGATTGATTGAAATATTTATTAACAGTTTGCAGAATTACAGTACATTTCAAGCACAAACTCAATACAAAGACTGTTAACTGTGAGTGGACGACCCAATTAAGCATTACACTTGTTTACAAGAGGGTCCACCATGTTCAATTCATCAAAACATTTAGAGACGTACAAATAGACACACGTTAGTAGTAGTTAGCATGATATCAGAAAAGGAATAAGCAGGAAAACAGGAATAACTAGAAAAGGTGCCGGGGCACAGGTCTCCACCAGGGCAGGTCAGGTTGTGGCCTCCTGGTGGCGCTATAATAGGACAGGTCTCCACCAGGGCAGGTCAGGTTGTGGCCTCCTGGTGGCGCTATAATAGGACAGGTCTCCACCAGGGCAGGTCAGGTTGTGGCCTCCTGGTGGCGCTATAATAGGACAGGTATCCACCAGGGCAGGTCAGGTTGTGGCCTCCTGGTGGCGCTATAATAGGCCAATGTGAAAAAGGTGGGATATATTCCTCAGCCTAGTAGGAAAGTCCGGGAAAGATTTCACGTAAATTGCACGCTGCGTTCATGATTTGAGGCATTTTGTTCAAAACGGGCCAATCCTGCAAACTTTGAAAGCCAATGTTAGCCAATTAGGATAGAATATGAAATATGGGACAGGTCCGTCTTGAACACATGACTATAGAGATAGTGTGTGACGATTTGCGAGATTTTTGAACAGAATCTGGAGGAATAATATTAAAAAAAATGTTTTTCAAAAGTCGGCCTCCTGGTGGCGCTATAACAGGCCGTTCTGGGAAATTTAGGCCAGAGGTTGGGATCCAGGGAGTGTGTGTGCAAAATGTGGCATCAACCGGGTTAACGGTGCCGGAGATTAGCTGGTAACAGACGGATGGAGGAAAACAAAAACAATCCTTGTGAGCTCTGGAAGCTACTAAACAATCAACTAGGCTGCGGTCAGAAACTAAAAACCAGGTTTTCAAACATAAACATCAAATCGGACGACACTCTCATCACTGACAAGCTTGATGTGGCCAACTACTAGAATATCTTCTTTACAAACATAGCAACAACTCTGGTTAACAAACTGCCCTCCCACTCTGGGCTCTTTGGTGTAGAGCACATTAAAACCTTCTACAGAAACCTAGGTGTTTGTAAAGACGATTTTAAACTAGTTATGGTAACAACTGATGAGGTACTTAAGAAATTGAGTGCCCTCCAACCCCACAAGGCCACTGGCCATGACAATATTCCCTCCAATTTTCTCAGAGACTCAGCCATCTCTATAGGTCCAATTATCACCCACATAGTAAACCTCTCCATCAAACAGGGACAGGTCCCCCAAGATTTCAAACTGGCCAAAGTAACCCCCTTGCACAAGAAAGGGAGTAAATTAGACCCCGGCAACTACCGCCCTATTTCTATTCTAAGCTCCATCTCGAAAGTGATGGAAAAAATAGTCTATGAACAGGTTGAAAAGTATCTTGCCACAAATAAATTAATGTACGAGTTCCAATCTGGCTTCAGAACATCCCACTCCACTGACACATGCCTTCTCTATTTGAGCGACCACATCAAACATGAGGTGGATGCTGGCAAATACTGCGGCATGGTCATGCTGGACCTCCAAAAGGCTTTTGACACCGTGAACCACTCCATACTGGTTAACAAGCTTAAAGCAATTGGTTTCGATAGCACATCAGTGAGCTGGATGCAATCCTACCTGGAGGGGAGAGAACAGATGGTGGAGGTGAATGGAACACTGTCCCCCCCCCTCCCAGTGAGCTGTGGCGTTCCACAAGGAAGCATACTAGGGCCTTTACTGTTCCTAATATATGTTAACGACATGACTTCAGCTTGTGACTGCAACTTGTTCCTGTTCGCAGATGACTTGGCAATGCTAGTCTCGGACAGGAACAAACTGCAGGTTGAAAAGGCCCTCAGCTCTTAACTCGGTAGAATCTGCACTTGGCTCGCTGATAACAAACTATCTTTACACCTGGGAAAAACTGAATCCATTCTCTTTGGCTCTAATAGTAATCTCAGCAAGGCAAATGGCTTCTTGGTTAGAGTGGGTGACAAGTGACAATTACCTACCTAGGTTCCATCCTGGAGGCTAATCTTTCCGGTGATAAAATGGCCACCAACGTAATCAAAAAGGTCAACCATAGAACAAGATTCCTTTACAGGATCTCCTCACTGGTCAACAAAAACACCTTGAAGACCTTAACAGGAGCCCTTGTACAAGGTTTCTTTGACTATGCATGCACCTCCTGGTACCACAGCACCTCAAAGGCCCTTAAAACTAGGCTCCAGACTTCCCAAAACAAACTGGTCAGGCTCCTACTTGGCCTCGCCCCCCGAACCCACCTCACCCCTCGAACCCACCTCACCCCTGCCCACTTCGACAGGCTGGAATGGCTTAGGGTCGACGACAGAGTACAGCATCTTGCAATGGGTCTGGTCCACAAGATTCGATACACCACCAAGATACCCATGTACCTGTCTAGATACTTCCTTAATGTTAACGAAGTCCACACCCACAACACCAGAGGGAGTGCAACGAACCATGTTCAACCCAGATTCGGCACAAACAAGGGACTAAATTATTTTCGCTCCTATGCCACCAAAATGTGGAACGCCCTACCAACAGTCATTAAGACATGCGAATCCCTTGACTCCTTCAAAACCGCTCTCAAAGGGCACCTACGGATGGCTGCAATTCGAAACTGGCCCCCGTAAAATCTGAATCCCTCAAACACGGACGCAAGGACAACACAAGAGACGGTCACGGCCACACAGCCAACTGAACTCAAGGTATGGCCACGGAGCCGACTTGGGGACCCAACGCAAGGACAACACAAGAGACGGTCACGGCCACACAGCCAACTCAAGGTACGGCCACGGAGCCGACTTGGGGACCCAACGCAAGGACAACACAAGAGACGGCCACGGCCACGCAGCCAACTCAAGGTACGGCCACGGAGCCGACCCAACGCAGCTCCTCCAAGGCAAACAAACAAAGGAACGGAGCTGAACGTGAATCCCCCCCCCACCGCCCCCCCCCCCCCTTTTTCCCTCACTGTATATGTTTTTTTACATTTTTACCTCCATTATGATGAATTCCTGTTCTGTTCTTTGTCTATATAGAAGTGTCTATTTGTACGTGTTTTGATGAATTGAACATGGTGGACCCTCTTGTAAACAAGTGTAATGCTTAATTGGGTCGTCCACTCACAGTTAACAGCCTTTGTATTGAGTTTGTGCTTGAAATGTACTGTAATTCTGCAAACTGTTAATAAATATTTCAATCAATCAATCAATCAATCAATCAATGGACGGACGCACGCACGCACGCACGCACCACATTTTGCACCCACACTCCCTGGATCAACAGCCAATAACATTGAAACATTTCTTAATTACGTCACCATCAACAGCCAATAAGGGGCCACCATTCTTACCCAGACATACTGTACACACACACACACACGCACACGCACACACGCAGACAAAGAGGTGGTCACCGGAGACCCAAAAGTGACTCTATAGTAAACAATGTAAAAAAGGATCAAGGCATACTGTAGAACAACAGAGAGAGGATCCGTTCACTCAGAGTTAGAACAACAAAGAGGATCCGTTCACTCAGAGTTAGAACAACAGAGAGGATCCGTTCACTCAGAGTTAGAAAGGATCCGTTCACTCAGAGTTAGAAAGGATCCGTTCACTCAGAGTTAGAACAACAGAGAGGATCCGTTCACTCAGAGTTAGAACAACAGAGAGGATCCGTTCACTCAGAGTTAGAACAACAGAGAGGATCCGTTCACTCAGAGTTAGAACAACAGAGAGGATCCGTTCACTCAGAGTTAGAAAGGATCCGTTCACTCAGAGTTAGAAAGGATCCGTTCACTCAGAGTTAGAAAGGATCCGTTCACTCAGAGTTAGAAAGGATCCGTTCACTCAGAGTTAGAACAACAGAGAGGATCCGTTCACTCAGAGTTAGAAAGGATCCGTTCACTCAGAGTTAGAAAGGATCCGATCACTCAGAGTTAGAAAGGATCCGTTCACTCAGAGTTAGAAAGGATCCGTTCACTCAAGAGTTAGAAAGGATCCGTTCACTCAGAGTTAGAAAGGATCCGTTCACTCAGAGTTAGAAAGGATCCGATCACTCAGAGTTAGAAAGGATCCGTTCACTCAGAGTTAGAAAGGATCCGTTCACTCAGAGTTAGAACAACAGAGAGGATCCGTTCACTCAGAGTTAGAAAGGATCCGTTCACTCAGAGTTAGAAAGGATCCGTTCACTCAGAGTTAGAAAGGATCCGTTCACTCAGAGTTAGAACAACAGAGAGGATCCGTTCACTCAGAGTTAGAACAACAGAGAGGATCCGTTCACTCAGAGTTAGAAAGGATCCGTTCACTCAGAGTTAGAAAGGAGGAACTGCCTTTATTAAAAGTCAACTGTCAACATGTTTACACTATAATTGACGTCATTCTCTTTCTCCCTGATGAAGAGCAGTTCCAAACATTTTGACTTTTAATGAAATAAAGACTATTATTATTCCTCCTTTTATACTCTCTCTCCCTCTCTCCCCTCTCCCTCTCTCTCTCTAAAGGCTTTATTGGCATGATAAATATGTTCTACATTGCCAAAGCATACATACAACAAAACAAAAGTAAAGTGCACACAGAGACAACTCTCTGCGCACACAGAGACAACAAACATCCCAACAATAATGAACAACGAGCAATACAGTAACAATGAAAATAAATTAACAAACAGAAACATAACAGCAACTTAATGACCCTGTTCTCTCTCTCTCTCGATCGCTAGTTTTCAGAATTATACTTCTTCTACTATGTGCCTGTTTCTTACCTCAGTAGTCCCTACAGCAGTCTGTCTGTCTCCCAGGCTGTCCAAATTATCGGACGGTCTATTCATTGATCTATCATCTATGTATTGATTTATTGATGATCGTCTCGGTTTAGTTTCTCTGACTGACGACTGAGTCTCTGAGAGAAAAGCTGAGCGACTGTATAAGGAAATGTTATAAAATCATTAAAATGCTATCTCGCCCCTGCACACAGACACACCCTCACACGCACACACACACACACACACACACACACACATACAGACAGCCTAATCACACTTTAGCGGACAGCCGCGGACAGAAGATGCTGTATTTTACGTAATTTCCGAGTTTTTAGACAGCTGGTGGATGGAAAAGAAGCTCCACCTCCGCGGACGACTGCCGCGACGGACAGAGCTCATATGTGCCCACGGTGACAGTAGACTGGCAGGCTGCCACTTTCATTTCTTCTAAAACGCAACTAAAGAGCTTTCTGTGTGCTGCTAGCCTGGTAAAACCACTCCCCCTGCTGTTCACCCAGGATAGTTTGCTGCTGCCTTTGATTGAGTTACTTTATTAATTAAGGGACCAAGAAGTCACGCAGTGACTTTGGTCACTTATTGTTTTTGTGTTTATTTTTCTTCTTCTCCTTCTTCTTCTTCTTCTTCCGCCAAAAATAGCTGTTCTGGCTGAACCGTGCAGTCGGTTTTCGCGAAACGGTAATCTGGTAGAGGGCCATGCCAAACGGTGACTATGCGAAGCCCATGACGATTGGCCAAATGGTGGCGCTATAGCGCTCAATTGAAAATGCTAACTTTGAACGTGCATAGCTCATGAACCGTTTGACCGTTGGCAATGACACTTTGATACACATATGTGTCTCCTCATGCCAAACAACTTTCGTGTTCTGACTTTTGACCTCTGACCTTTAGATCACCCGCCATTTTGAATTATATGAATTATGAAATACAGTTAAAATGTATCTCCTCCCAGGATCTTTGATCAAAATGCACAAAAACGTCTACACGTGAACTTTGGACCTATACGGACAACAAATCGTAGTACATTTTGTTTAAGTGAAAAAATGAAGTTTTTATGAGCCAATGAAAATTGCTGGTTTGTGAAAATTCTTCTTCTGCCTCTAATACATACATGCAGCGTCATATGCTTATGTCACTTTACAGTATAGTAGATGGTCATGCCAAATAGCACTGGAAGCAGTCTTACTCCAATTGGCCAAATGGGGGCGCTATAGCAAGTTTTTGAAAATGAAACCTTTGAACAGTCATAACTCATGCCTCGTTTGGCCAAAATTCATGGCACTTGTTTCCACATGTTCCTTGACTCATGGGGAACACATCTGTCACTTTGACAAGTAAGCTCTGCCCTCAGATTTTCCGCCATTTTGAGCAGTTTAAGCAATGCTTATATCTGATTTTCTGCCTGTTTTTTTGAGCAATATGCGTGAAACATTCTACACACAATGTATGGACCATTATCTGAAATTCCAGTTGAAGAGAACTTTGTACGTGAAAACATGAACAGCGAACACACTGTAATAATGGATAATGACATGCCCAAAACGAGGATACACATGATTGTTATCAAACTTGTAGTCACTGATTGTCTCTGTGTAGCTCAGTCAGTAGAGCTCTCGCCTTCAGACCACAAGGTTGTGTGTTCAAATCCGAGTAACGACAACTCAGCCTGTGATTCTTATTTGTGCATATTGTTCTTATTGCGTATTGTCTTATTTCTTGGTCCCGCCTTATCGCTGCTTGCAGCTATATTTTTATTTATTTTTTGAAAAAACCAAAAGCAAAAAACAAAGATCCATAAAAAAATAAAACAACATCTACTGAATTCGGAAATACCACCCGATTCAACATCTAGGCACTGTGTTCAATATTTTCTGCCACAAATGCAGTCACGGTGTCACACAACACAAAACATGAGAGCATGTTTCATAAGAAAAGTTTATTTACAAAAATAACAACACAGGCTATAGACATAGAAGTTTATATATTATTTTTTTAAGTCAGAATACTGCTCATTAACTAAAGAGAAGTCATCACAGAAATTCGATCTCCATTTCCCTCCAATGGCTATTCAGAACAGCTATAGGGGCCACGTCAAAGACCCCTGAACAGCTAGGGGCCACGTCAAAGACCCCTGAACACCTAGGGGCCACATCAAAGACCCCTGAACACCTAGGGGCCACGTCAAAGACCACTGCAGGCAGTCACACAGACATGGTCATCAGGGACAGATTGAGAGGGCCTCGGCTTCACTCAGAATTTACAATATACACTTCAACACATTGCATTAAATGCAGAGGAGTGGTCATTTTATACTGAGGCCTGAGACAGAAAACCTTCCATCCCGCTGGGCTTCTAGAACACACCTACCCACAGAGCAACGTCAGCTGTTAAGACGCCCGTCTTAAACCGGGTTATAACTGGTCTAAAAGTGAATGTTTTTTAACGGTCTATAGGCTTAGTTTGGATGTTGATTAGCTGTTTTTTGAGTGGCGCTAGCCCTCCCACATACAGCTTTAACTTTAATTTTTTGTCAAAACAAACATTAAAAATCACACCTGTGTGAACTGAGTGGTGCAACTCCGTGTGGGTCCCCGAAACATCCAGACTCCCAGGAACACGCTCAGGGGGCCGAGCCGGTTCCTGTGAGCCGCCCCGCGTCCGAAATTACAGAATTACCATGTGTCCCCCCAGACATATGTATGTCGGTGGGACCACCATTCTTGATGATGATGTACGATGATGTACGATGATTAGAGCGCCCCTCACTTCACACGGGTGTGATTTTCAAACATCTATATATAGACAGTCTGTATATAGCTGTTGTTTCAACGTCTAATACCAGTTTATAACCCATTTTTAGACGGCCATTTAGACGTCTAAAGGTCCATGCAGACTGGACGCGTTTTTCGGAAAACCGGCGGAAAAACAATGCTAAAAATCCTAAAAACGCAGCAGTGTGCACTGTGCAGGGACCTTAAAATGCAGCAGTGTGCACTGTGCAGGGACCTTAAAACGCAGCAGTGTGCACTGTGCAGGGACCTTAAAACGCAGCAGTGTGCACTGTGCAGGGACCTTAAAACGCAGCAGTGTGCACTGTGCAGGGACCTTAAAACGCAGCAGTGTGCACTGTGCAGGGACCTTAAAACGCAGCAGTGTGCACTGTGCAGGGACCTTAATAGCCTGAAAACAAATGCCCCAGTGGGTAGTTTTATTTTAGACCCCAAAGAATTCTTGAGTGCCCCAGTGAATTGCTACAGTATAGGCAGTATGTTCAAAATGAAAGACAAATGTAAATACAGCGAGAGAAACAACGTTTGTGTAAACGCGAACGCGTGAAAGTCAAAATAAGTAACTTCCACATGCAGGGACATAAATAGTGGACCAATCCACTGTGAATATTCATCTCATTCGGCCGTAACTCAGAATTCAAGGCATTCTTGTCATATTTAAGAATTGTTTTACAAAACACACATTTAGCTGCCTCGCTGGGCTCATGTCAATCCTGGTATATTCATTTTAACTGTGAATCTATTTCTCTGGCTTCCTTGTCGGACTATTTTTCATAGAGCCCCACTTTAATTTATCTCCAAAATAAAATGTCACCCTAAGGGCACGGTCACACCGCACTTTTATTGTACCTATAAGGATGGATTCTGCCAAAGCATTTCAATGGGAATGGAGCGTTTCTTTTTGCCATAAATCCGCAAATGGCAGCACACCGCTCCATACCCATTGAAATGCATTGGCAGAATACGCCCTCATAAAAGTGCAGTGTGACCGTGCCCTAAAACTATTTTTGTTGTTTCAATGATCTTGGGCAATTCGGTCTTTATTTGTGAACATAAAGCAGTCACTCTTTGGCTTTGTGTAAAAGGGGAAAGGTAAGCCTATCCCTGAGTTGCTCCATTGATCGTTGGCCCTGAATGGGAGACCCAACTAGGGTGAAGAAGTTACTGGGCTATCTGAACATTTTCTGCTTTGTTGTTAAGCATTACAAAAAAAACAATAAAGTGCATTTGGATGGAAACTCTCACACATACTGTAATAAGTCAATAATGTCAGCAATTTGTGGTCAGTAGAGAAGCTCTTCCTGAGAATATGTCTTCATGACATCACAGATAAGCATGTTGGTTCACATGGGCAGATGAAATATTGCAGTCTACCATTCATTGTCAATGGAAGCCAACGACATGACGTTGCAAATATGCATGTAGCTGCTCCAAATCAACTCACAGCGAGTCTTTGCATCGTCTCATCTGCCCGTGTGAACACACCGTGAGAATATGTCTTCATGACATCACAGATAAGCACGTTGGACTGAGATGTTAGGCTACACCTTGAACTCAGCTGTCTGTCTGGTTTAGAAGTTTTGGAAAAATAAACTTATAAATGTCACAAATGGTGATAGCCTGTTTAAAGGGGAATACCACTCATTTTCAACATTGAACTATGTCATTAATATACAGGCTACCTTAGAGTTGTTGTGTGGAAATAATACAAAAAAAAGTCCCCAGTTATGTTTAGCATAGAACTGGAGGTCTAGAGAACTTGGGGTCATGTGATCAGTGACACCACGGAGGTGTACTCTTTGGCCTGCAGAGTAGGCCAAAGTAGGTACAACAGAGTATAGCAGAGAAGGTACAACAGTACATTACTCCGCTGATAATCCATAATAGTCTCACAATTGCAAGATGAAACAGGCCTCACAGTGAAACAGGCCTCACAATGAAACAGGCCTCACAGTGAAACAGGCCTCACAGTGAAACAGGCCTCACGATGAAACAGGCCTCACAGTGAAACAGGCCTCACAGTGAAACAGGCCTCACAGTGAAACAGGCCTCACGGTGAAACAGGCCTCACGGTGAAACAGGCCTCACGGTGAAACAGGCCTCACGGTGAAACAGGCCTCACGGTGAAACAGGCCTCACGGTGAAACAGGCCTCACGGTGAAACAGGCCTCACGGTGAAACAGGCCTCACGATGAAACAGGCCTCACGATGAAACAGGCCTCACGGTGAAACAGGCCTCACAGTGAAACAGGCCTCACAGTGAAACAGGCCTCACAGTGAAACAGGCCTCACGATGAAACAGGCCTCACGATGAAACAGGCCTCACGGTGAAACAGGCCTCAACGTCACTCTTTCTTTCTTTCTTTTTACATACACCTAGTGTTAATTGATGTGCTAAAAAGAGTATCTTTGTGACCTGTTCCACCTGCAATGTAGCCTATTTTTGGATTATCCATTTTTTATTAACAGGAAATATTGAAGATAAGAAGTCAATAAAGGTTATCCAAACCTGAAGTGTAATTTTGCTTTAAGTTCTTAAGTTGACTTAAAAAGAAATAATAATAATAAAACATTTCTGCTATCTTAAAAAGTCTACATACGTTTTACATCCAATAACAAAATGGACTCTAAAATGCATACAGCTAGACCAGGTTCCTAGATATCTCCCACCTCCTACATGGTGTGAGCTAATCCTTTTCTTATCCATTTGGCAATGTGTAAGTATGTTTCCAGACCTCCTCGTCAATGGTCATATATGTCCCACCATATCTGGTATTATGTGTCCATATTGTCCAGAAAGTCACATCTACTCCCTACACCGTATAGAGACGTTATTAGTTTAAAAACTAGAGGACGGCTGGAAAAATCCCCACCCATTCACATCAATGAAAGTGGTTCACCCAGCGAATGCTCCCCCGGATGCACCTCCGGTTTTGGATGAAAATTAATTTGTCAGTAGAGCAAAAAGCTCTACTATAGGGTTTCAGGCAATGGAAGCATTGCGTAAGCAGTAGGCTGGTGTCCTTTTTGAGGGGCACTAACCCCTACTATGCCCAGCTTCGTGTGTCTGTGTGAATCCCATTGCGATGATTTTGGTTGAGCACGGAATGACGATAATCACACTTCACACAAGTGTGATTTTTTTTAATGCACTATAAGCTTGCAATACCCCATTTGGCAACTAGTTAATTTTTGCTTCAAAAATCCCTTGTGGTCCTGTTGGGGGGCTTGCCATAAACACAGCGACGAGGGATGGGTGCACAGAATGCACATATGTGACTTCGATGCTCTGTCCACCAAGCTTGGCCACTTCTTCCCTAATCTCTCAAGAACAGATTCAGAGCTGCGCCGCTGAATCATGTCGGCAGGGGGCATTCAGAGCGTGTGTGCATTGTTGTTAGTGGGAATGAAAACACAGGCGCCCCTACCGGAAGAGGAGTAGGGCTGAGGGCGGGACCTAACGCGCCGACATCCTGTTATCCACATACTATCGGGCGGCGATAGTATGAGGAAACAACAGCGGAGGCCGTTGTTGTTTCCTCTTTTCGAGCGGTGCACACCAACTCCAATGAACAGCTGTGTGTGTGTGTGTGTGTGTGTGTGTGTGTGTGTGTGTGTGTGTGTGTGTGTGTGTGTGTGTGTGTGTGTGTGTGTGTGTGTGTGTGTGTAGGTCTGTAGGTCTAAATGTCCCTATGTCCGAGTACGACCGATCGACCGGTCGCATTCCGGGAAGGAAGGGGTCGGGCCGTTACAACCCTCATGAGTCAACGACTGCGCTCGACTCCAAAGGCACCGCTCACATCACGCCGCGTTTTTTTTTGCCTACTGGTTCCCAGATGGCTCCTCCTCCTTCTCCGTCCCGGCAGGCTAGACGTCAGCAGACGCTGACGGTGACGTGGCGCGAAGACGCCACGCGGCGCCGTTTTATGCGGGAGCGGCGCGGCCGGGCGTCGGCCTCGCACTGGCACAGCGGTCCGAGCAGCATCCACAGGTACAGGACCACGCAGGCCCAGCAGGACGAGAGCTTCACCCAGAAGGTGGACCAGCTGCCATGGGTGAAGGTGTTCTCCAGCACCGCTGACTCGTAGCTGAAGACCACACGGAACGACAGAGATGAGAGTTAACATTTAGAACAGATACCCATTTAGGACTGAGGCTGATTCTAAAAAATGTCTTCTAAATCCTAAGAGTTTTCTGAAAAACCTATGTTTCTATGTCAGTGGTGCTGAACCTTTTTCATGTCAAGGACCCCCAGAATTATCTGTATTTGGCCGCAGACCCCCATCTGAAAATATGTTGTTCCAGGGACCCCCCCAGAAGCAAATATTTGAGTTAAAAACGTTCGCTTTGAAAGAATATAATTTATATTCAAAGATTTGCGCCACATTATCAAGTTCTACAAGCTTGAGCTTATGCTATTTTTCAATAGCTAAAGTAGAACATAATGCTTAAAAAGCCAAAAGGGGTTCCCGTCCTTAATGGGTTACAGACCTAGTGAAATGAAAAATACATTCACAGTTATAGACCATAGTTGGGTCGTTTATGGCAGTTCCGTGACCGCGGAGAGCAAAGGTCCGTTTCTCAATGGATTTGTCATCTAGGAGGGTTATTAAACAAATTTGGCCGGGGTGTATTTTTAAAAAGGGCGGATACATTTTTTTAGAGCCCCAAATCCAAAATGGCTACCACTGCTATGACGAAAATTAACTTAATTAACATACCTGACATCCATCATCACGCTAAAATATGTATCTGAAAACATTATAGGTTATTAATAAGCCACAAGCTTTGCTGCCCGTCTCTATGCCATTTTGTAAACAAACAATCTGCATCCGGGTGCATGTGTCGCGCATGTAACGGAGCTACGTCCCATAGCCTGGAGGGCTGCGACGTTCTGAAAACTCACAGCTTTCCGTTTCAGAGTGAAACTTCAAAATAAAATACCCGTATTTTTCTTGTCACTAGGTCTTTAATCACACCCGTGTGAACTGAGTGGTGCAACTACACATTTATTGTTATATGCCTAACATCTGTTGAGGAATAACTATATGATTATATAGAGATTGATTCACTCTGACGTGATATCTGTGATGTCAGTGACGTCACATACTAACCATAGCAACCATAGCAACACGGGTACACGGGTACAAAGCCAGTTGTTGGAGTGGTTTTCACCACTCAAAAACACAAGAGACAAGACACACATGCCATCATAGAGACTGACCTGAACCAGTTGGTGATGTCATTAAGACATCATAGAGACTGACCTGAACCAGTTGGTGATGTCATCATGACATCATAGAGACTGACCTGAACCAGTTGGTGATGTCATCATGACATCATAGACTGACCTGAACCAGTTGGTGAGGGTCATCATGACATCATAGAGACTGACCTGAACCAGTTGGTGAGGGTCATCATGACATCATAGAGACTGACCTGAACCAGTTGGTGATGTCATCATGACATCATAGAGACTGGCCTGAACCAGTTGGTGATGTCATCATGACATCATAGAGACTGACCTGAACCAGTTGGTGATGTCATCATGACATCATAGAGACTGACCTGAACCAGTTGGTGATGTCATCATGACATCATAGAGACTGACCTGAACCAGTTGGTGATGTCATCATGACATCATAGAGACTGACCTGAACCAGTTGGTGAGGGTCATCATGACGTAGAGTGAAGCCAGGAAGAAGACAAAGTGGAAGAAGAAGTAGCTGTAAGCCACTCTATTGGTCTCGTTGTGAAGAACCATCTGAGAGCCTCGGTTCTCCTCGTCTATCACAAACTCTTCCTCTGCAGAAAGGGAAAACAAATCTTTGTGGGTCATTTATCAATGACATATTCAATCAAACTGTATTTCGGCCGAAATCAATTAAAGACATACTAAGAAAATGTATTAACAATTAAACATTAAAAGTTCATAAAAATCTAAAAAGGCTCCCATAAAATAATCTATGAGAAGCATACGTACTGTACCAGTGTTTCCACATAGAGAACGGTATCTAACGGTGCTAAACCTGGAATTGGTCAACACCTTAATCACCTCATTATGAGACCCATCAAGTCTACATTGAAAACTAAACATGATGGGTCTCATAATTAGGTGATTAAACCTCAAGTCTACCTTTAAAACCAAACATGTGATTTCTCCAGAGAGCCTGGAAGGTGGTTAGACCAGAGTCTCAGAATAGCTGACTAGCACTGCCACCCCTAGGCTTTTTCAGGAGAATCCTGAGAGCATCATTGTAAGCCACCTTAAGCTTGTGCAAGCTCTCTTTTTCATAATTCACCCATAAAGGGGCTATACAGCCCACTGACATCGAGTCATACAGAATCTCACTCACAGCCCGACGCATTGTGAGTTGGAGATTGGCTGTCAGCAGTCAGCAGCACACATTAAGACCTATTCTACAAATGTCTTCTAAATCCCAACATGTTTTCTGAAAGAACTTATAGTATGTTGCTATAACAGTGGTGCGCAAACTTTTAACCTTTTGGATTCAGAAAAATGCTATGTATTTGGCCTCCCGACCCCCATCTCAAAATATTTTGTCCCAGGGACCTCCAGAAGTAAAGAGTTGAGTTGAAATGTTTGCTTAAAAAAAATAAAAATAAAAATACAATGTCTATGTTATTTATGTCGATTCGGGGACGATACATTTTATATACAGAACGATTCGATTCGATTCGATTTTGTGGAATTTCATGGAATTTGATGCGATTCGATATGATACGGTGCGATCTGACACATTTAACCTTTTTTAGATTTTTTATTTGAAGCTAGATCTATAAATAATAGGGTTGGGACTTCATTAAAAAACATCTAATTAATTGGAGGCTTTGTGATTATTTAATCTCAATTAATCACATTTTAATCGCATATCAATAGACCTATTTGACCTGAGCAGTGAGCTTTTTTTTCAAATGGATTTGGATATGAGTGAATCAATGAATAGTGACTACATACATAATATCTAAAAGGCTATGGAAGCGTGGATGAAAGCACAGATGTGTGCAATAAAGTTGTGTCGGATCTGCCTGTGCATCCCGTCTGCTGCTCGTGTGACGTGACTGTTGCTGGCTGCTGATGCATAGTTAAAGAGCGTCATAAGCATGCGGCCTTACTGCGCTGGAAGTTATCTACCCGTCGCAATGCACAACGCTTTGGGCTTGTACATCTGTGTTTTTCCCGCAGTTAGTTGAATTATATCGATTCACAACTTTAGGATCGAACCAACGTCCGATGCAGACTCTATTTTGACCGATCCAGACACACGTGCATCGATGTAGTCGCATCGTTAATGTTAAAATCGATTATCGATTCATATCGATATTTTTTGACACCACTAATATACATACATATATATATATATATATATATATATATATATATATATATATATATCTCATGTATATATCTCATTTTCATGTACATTTTCTCTTAAAAACCTGCACTATCCACATGTTTCACACAGATTTAATTTCTTTGCTAAATAGTTACTGCATCGATTTCAAATCATTGAATCTTCCAGTATCGTATTGCCATAATGAACCAATGTCGTCCATGTATCGTATCGTCAACCATGTATTGTATCACTGTTAAATGTATCGTTACAACCCTAATAAACAGTGATAGAGGTATTTGTTTAGTACAAACCTTCCTCTTCGTCGGGGCAGCAGAAGCAGCATGTGGCTTTCTGGAACTCATAGCGGTACACTTTGATCATCCAGAACGGTCCGAACACCTCTGCCAGGTACGAAGCTTCATTACTGGAGGGAAAAGATACACGAAGCTTCATTACTGGAGGGAAAAGATATACGAAGCTTCATTACTGGAGGGAAAAGATATATGAAGCTTCATTACTGGAGGGAAAACAAACGGGGCAGAAAGGATCTCATCCCAAATTCCATATTTGTATAATATATTTTTTTTGATAATGTAATCAAAGTTGATGGCATGTACTATAATTATAAAAACACTCGCCCGATGTGATATGAACACTCACCATGCAAACAGCACACAGCAGTACATGATGTGATATGAACACTCACCATGCAAACAGCACACAGCAGTACATGATGTGATATGAACACTCACCATGCAAACAGCACACAGCAGTACATGATGTGATATGAACACTCACCATGCAAACAGCACACAGCAGTACATGATGTGATATGAACACTCACCATGCAAACAGCACACAGCAGTACATGATGGCAGCGCCTATGATGGCCACAGCGTTGCCTTCCTTCTGGACGCCAGCCCGACCCACGTTGGGGAAACACACTGTCATGTTGACGCCTTGGTACACCACTGGCAAGGAAGAAGACGAAACATGGGCAGCTGTGTCATCATCATTTTGGGCAAAATTCTATAGCACTAAATGTACACTACTAGTGCTGTGGTCCTCAAAGTGGGTTGAGGGACATTCAGGGTTAGCCTGGCGCGGCCATACTCATAGCCAGGGTTCACTGATGTTTCCTCATATGCGGGGAGGACACATCAGTGAACCCTCGCTATGAGTCTGGCCGCGCCAGGCTAATTCAGGGTTGCTTGAAGGTGGCCCAATTGGACCGTTACAGGTCCACTCTAAGGGCCAGATTCACGAATGAAATTCACAACCAGGTTTAAATGAAGTGCGTAAATGAGTGTGTATAATCCATACAATAAATCTCACGGGTCATTGCCTAAAGGGGAGTAATGACTTCATCTGTGCGTATCGAGGCTGTAGCTCATTTTTGCCTCTCAGTCAACTCCCTATATTTCCCAAGCGTTTTGCAGTGGTTTCACCGTGTGGTGCATCATCTCTGCCCATTTTACCTCCATAAATGGTAACCTGAAACTAATGTGATGATGTTTCTGGTTGCTCCGAAATGGACAGATCTTCAAGCTAACAGCGGAGCGGGCACGTCGGTACCATAGAGTTATATATACGAAATGGTCGAAACCAGGCCGGGAAGCACCGCATAGCAACTTGCAGATCAGCACATTTTGGCACGCAAATCTTTCACTGCTTGCGGAACATTAATAACTGATGTTATTGAAGTTACTTTCACATATCACGACCAATTGCTATTAAAACTCGGCGAGGATATTATAAAAGCCCTTTCTACTGATGAATTGTGCACTGCACCTTTGCAGAGGTAAAAATAAAATGTCATACATAACGGACCAGAGTTTTGCCTTAATGTACATGGTTAATCCGTCTTTGGATTAATCATTGTTCTATACCTATGAAATCTAGATTTCATCAGCTGTTTCCTCATCAAATGGACTTGTAGGCTACTGTACTGAGACTGTACAGTAGCCTACATTTTATTATTATAAATTAGTCTTAGAGTCTGTCAACACGCTGAGCGACCTAATAATTCAGCTCTGAATGCAACTGATAGCCTACAAAATAAATACAAATACAAACCAGTTGAATTTGCATCATGTCTATATAATGCATAACATAAGCTAAGCAATACATAGTTGACACATTTTTTTCTTGTACTGCATGTGTGTTGATGTTGGGCACAATGTTGGGCACATACCGTATGTTATTTGAGGTTTGGGGACTATTAATTGATTCAGCATGAATACTAAAGCATTCTAAATACATATACGCATGCCTTGCTCACTGGTAAGTCACCCTCTGAGCTGACCAAAGTCACGGCCAAAATAAAATCATGAATTCCAATCCACACGTAACGTAGGAATGGTCGTGAATGTCCGTACGCTGAAAATATGAACGTAAATTGCTTCCTGAATCTGGCCCTAAGAGTGTACAAATGGACCCTACGGGTGAGCACTTATACTTTTACCTCTCTCATTTAAACAGTTATAGTTGAGTAAAGTGTTACCTCAGTAATTGATAATAGAGTAAAGTATTTTTACCTCTCTCGGGCGGGCGGCTGGACAGAGCAGAGAACGTCAGATACATGACATAACAGCTGATGATTGACGCCTGCAAGAGTCCTGACCGGGGCTGCTCTGTAGAGACAGGCAGGCAGGCAGGCAGGCAGGCAGGCAGGCAGGCAGGCAGGCAGGCAGGCAGGCAGGCAGGCAGGCAGGCAGGCAGGCAGGCAGACAGACAGACAGACAGACAGACAGACAGACAGACAGACAGACAGAAGGGAGACAAGAGTTGCGGAACAACAGTCAATAACTGCTACTATACTCCCTCCACACAGAGACATACACACGGCCATTGTGGGTGTATGGGATTTTTCTCTATCAAACACGGGTGAAATTCACCAGAACACCTGCCTGTAGAAGAAAACAGGGATGTGGGCAGAGAAACAAACCTAACTTCTATGATGTCACTGAGCATCATGAAGGTACTAAAAGACCCACCCACCTCAGACATCAGAAACATTATGATGTCACTGAGCATCATGAAGGTACTAAAAGACCCACCCACCTCAGACATCAGAAACATTATGATGTCACTGAGCATCATGAAGGTACTGAAAGACCCACCCACCTCAGACATCAGAAACATTATGATGTCACTGAGCATCATGAAGGTACTGAAAGACCCACCCACCTCAGACATCAGCAACATTATGATGTCACTGAGCATCATGAAGGTACTGAAAGACCCACCCACCTCAGACATCAGAAACATTATGATGTCACTGAGCATCATGAAGGTACTGAAAGACCCACCCACCTCAGACATCAGCTGTTCTAGGGTTCTAGGGTTCCAAAGTATACAAACCACTGCTGTTCTAGGGTTCTAGGGTTCCAAAGAATACAAACCACTGCTGTTCTAGGGTTCTAGGGTTCCAAAGTATACAAACCACTGCTGTTCTAGGGTTCTAGGGTTCCAAAGTATACAAACCACTGCTGTTCTAGGGTTCCAAAGTATACAAACCACTGCTGTTCTAGGGTTCTAGGGTTCCAAAGTATTCAAACTCACTCTGCTGCACGCACGGCGTGACGGCTATGAAGGACACGATGCAGCAGAGCGTCAGGTTGGTCCAGAGCAGGAACCTGTTGAAGTGGCATGCGACGGGGTGCGTGTAGTACTTGTACATGAAGGTGAAGGACATGGAGGCGATGGTGTAGAAGAACAGTGTGGCGCACAGCACCGCCACGTACCAGCGCTTGTTCTCCGCAGCGCCCGTCAACCTGGCAACACAGTGAGAGATGATGATGATAATGATGATGCAGTGAATGGGCTAAGGTACAGCCGTTTCCCCGCCATTACCGTAAATATACGTGATTTGGATTAATCTGGCCGCCAATCCCGTAGAATCACATGAATTGATCTTTCATAGAGCTTTTGATCGATCGAGTCGAGAATCGAGATAGTACTCACATTAGCATTGGATTGCTAGCTGATGTCAACAACATGACTGGAGAACGCCATCTTGGATTTCTCATGCACCCGCGGCCAATGCGTGAATCTATTCTACGTCCGAGCATAGACATGGTAACGCCCCACCTGCCTCTGATTGGCCTACCGACACTGCCGGCCTTACCAGACTTTCCTCCAAGGTGGATATAGCTATGCTGGATATAGTCTGCCGCGAGGTTACTCTGTGGTGGGAAATTCCAGAATGCAGCCTTGTAACTTGTAAGTTTTATTTTTGTATAAGAGGCAAACTAATATTGTTTATGCCGTTTGCTTTGATGGAATAATTGATTGAACACGTACGTACGCCGTGATATAATTTGATTTGGGTGTGTTCTAAATAAAGTGTTTGTGTTGATTATTGTGTCATTTATTTGTATGTGTAAACTTGAAACATTATTACATTATTATTAGATTAATACACGATAATCAACACTAACACTTTATTTAGAACACACCCAAATCAAAACATAGTACAAAGTACGTGTTCACCGTTCAATCAATTATTCAATCAAAGCAAACGGCATTAGTTTGCCTCTTCTACAAAAATAAATAAATAAAACACTCACTCTGTCCCCTAAGCCCTCGTCACTCACCAGTTCTTGTTCCAGGTGTGTGCGAAAGCTGTGATGAGGATGAGCTGGATGAGAATGAAGGAAAACCCTCCGACCACTCCCACATAATGCCACGCTGAGAGAGAGAGAGAGAGAGAGAGAGAGAGAGAGAGAGAGAGAGAGAGAGAGAGAGAGAGAGAGAGAGAGAGAGAGAGAGAGACATTAATCCCATGCTGAGAGAGAGAGGGAGATAGACACCAACATAATGCCATGCTGAGAGAGAGAGAGAGAGAGAGAGAGAGAGAGAGAGAGAGAGAGAGAGAGAGAGAGAGAGAGAGAGAGAGAAAAAACCCACCTGAACCCACCTGAACCCAACTGAACCTGAACCCACCTGAACCCAACTGAACCCACCTGAACCCAACTGAACCCACCTGAACCCAACTGAACCCACCTGAACCCACCTGAACCCAACTGAACCCACCTGAACCCAACTGAACCCACCTGAACCCAACTGAACCCGACTTGAACAAAGTTGAACCCAACCAGGGATGGGCAACTTTGATGATGCTGAGGGCCATTATGTTTCTACACTCACTCCAGAGTGCCACATTGCATATAGTACTGTCGGGCAGACACATCGGTAACCCTTCATTTTACGGTACGGTAATTACCAGGTAACTACCAGGTAATTATCTGGTAATAATAGGTAAGTACCTGGTATTATCTGGTAACAACCAGGTAGTAGTTATAAGTATTTACCCATTAATTACCTGGTAATTACATGGTAACTTCCAGATACATTACTCAGTAATTACTATGTAATTACCAAGTATTACCCAGTATGTATAACTATTTACTGTATAATCTCCTGGTAATTATATGGAACTTACCATGGTAAATGACACACTGGTTTCCAGGTAATTACCAAGTATGTTCCTGACAATTACCAGGTATTTATACGTTTTTACTATGTAATTACCAGCTAACTACCCGGTATTTATAAGTATTTACTCTGCAACCAGGCACGATACCCTGGTTGCAGGTACTATAGGTATGTAGGTACTATAGGTATACCAAGTATTTTCAACAACTACCAGGTATTTACTCTGCTACCAGGCAAGTTACCCAGTAGGTACTAGGTCATTACCAAGTATTTTCCTGACAACTAACCAGGTAATAACATGGTAACTGTATTCACTGTGTTTACATGGGTACTACCCATGAAACACGTGGGTAGTAGCCTACCAGGAAATTACCAGTTGTTACTAGGTAATCTCCTGACAACTACCATGTAATTACCTGATAGGTACCCAGTAAGGAAGGAGGAACTATACTGTAAAAGGAAGCGTGCTCTATTTCCATGATATTACCATGTACCTACCTGGCAATTGTAGATTATAATCACTGGTAATTACCTGGTAGGCTACCCATGCGTTTACATGGGTAGTACCCATGTAAACACAGTGATTACAGTTACCATGTAATTACCTGGTAGTTGTCAGGAAAATTACCAGTTGTTACTAGGTAATTCCCTGACAACTACCATGTAATTACCTGATAGGTATCCAGTAAGAAAAGAGGAACTGTACTGTGAAAGGAAGTGTGCTCTATTTCCATGATATTACCATGTACCTACCTGGTAATTGTAGATTATAATCCTCCACATTACCCATCAGGGTGTATTTTGAACTTTGAACTTTGAATTTTGAACTGGCAATAACTGTTAATTACCAGGTATTTACTGTATAAATTAACAGGTAAAACCAAGCAAGTTACTGTGTAAGAAAGGTGGAACTGTACTGTGAAAGGAAGCATGGTTTGTTACAGTGAAAGTACAGGGTAATATTATGGAAACAAACCACGCTTCCTTTCACAGTACAATTCCACATTTCTTACACGGTAACTTGCTTGGTTTTACCTGTTAATTTATACAGTAAATACCTGGTAATTAACAGTTATTACCAGTTCAAAATTCAAAGTTCAAAGTTCAAAATACACCCTGATGGGTAATGGGGAGGATTATAATCTACAATTACCAGGTAGGTACATGGTAATATCATGGAAATAGAGCACACTTCCTTTCACAGTACAGTTCCTCCTTTCTTACTGGATACCTATCAGGTAATTACATGGTAGTTGTCAGGGAATTACCTAGTAACAACTGGTAATTTTCCTGACAACTACCAGGTCTACCAACTACCAATCTACAATTGCCAGGTAGGTATATGGTAATATCATGGAAATAGAGCACGCTACAGTACAGTTCCTCCTTTCTTACTGGATACCTATCAGGTAATTACATGGTAGTTGTCAGGGAATTACCTAGTAACAACTGGTAATTTTCCTGACAACTACCAGGTCTACCAACTACCAATCTACAATTGCCAGGTAGGTATATGGTAATATCATGGAAATAGAGCACGCTTCCTTTTACAGTACAGTTCCTCCTTCCTTACTGGGTACCTATCAGGTAATGACATGGTAGTTGTCAGGAAATTACCTAGTAACAACTGGTAATTTCCTGGTAGGCTACTAACCCATGTGTTTCATGGGTAGTACCCATGTAAACACAGTGAATACAGTTACCATGTTATTACCTGGTAGTTGTCAGGAAAATACTTGGTAATGACCTAGTACCTACTGGGTAATTTGCCTGGTAGCAGAGTAAATACCTGATAGTTGTTGAAAATACTTGGTATACCTATAGTACCTATATACCTATAGTACCTGCAACCAGGGTATCGTGCCTGGTTGCAGAGTAAATACTTCTAAATACCGGGTAGTTAGCTGGTAATTACATAGTAAAAACGTATAAATACCTGGTAATTGTCAGGAACATACTTGGTAATTACCTGGCAACCAGTGTGTCATTTACCATGGTAAGTTCCATATAATTACCAGGAGATTATACAGTAAATAGTTATACATACTGGGTAATACTTGGTAATTACATAGTAATTACTGAGTAATGTATCTGGAAGTTACCATGTAATTACCAGGTAATTAATGGGTAAATACTTATAACTACTACTTGGTTGTTACCAGGTAATACCAGGTACTTACCTATTATTACCAGGTAAGTACCTGGTAGTTACCTGGTAATTACCGTACCGTAAAATGAAGGGTTACCGAAACATCTTATCTCTGTATTTTAACTTTTTTCGTAATTCAGGCACACAACAGAAACCAGAATCCTAACCATAACCGCACGCTAGTCGGACGCTAGTCCGACATGCGGATGCATGTCGGACTAATGCCCTGTCTGAATTACATGCAGTCCTCACTTTGACAATCCCTGCTCTACAGTCTAGGGGCCCGATCGATGCACTAAGCTGTTGGGTGTATAAAGGAATTTTCCAAACTTCCCACGTTAGTAGGCTTATATAGAATGGCATTCAAGCTTGCATTCTAATGCAAGCTTAATTTGGTCCCATATAAGTCTGCATCCGAGCAGACTTGAGAAAGAGCGGACCTCCACAAAATTCACAGACAAAAAAAGATGACTGAATCACTGAATCAGACTACTGACGTGGGAAGCGTTGTGGTTGCTTACTATGTAGAAAGGACTCGGTAGGAATGAAGAAGTGTGGTTGCTTACCATGTAGAAAGGACTCGGTAGGAATGAAGAAGTGTGGTTGCTTACCATGTAGAAAGGACTCGGTAGGAATGAAGAAGGCCGCCGTGCACATCCCGACCAGAATGACGAACTTCACAAACCAGAACCTGTATGTTAACACAGAGATAACGATGATCATAATAATAATAACAACAATAATAATAATAATAAACCAGAAGCTATGTCAACACAGAGAAGGATGTTAGCTACTACGTTGATAATAATAATAATAATACATAAATAAATATAGCTGCAAGCAGTGATAAGGCGGGACCAAGCAGGAAGGCAATAAGCAATAAGAACAATATGCACAATACGCCATAGAAACATGGAAGACTGAACTTGACATAAAGAAGACCATGTAATTGTGACAGGGTTGGTTTTAATTGAGGGGGGGCAGGGTTCTTGAAGACTCATACGCTGTGTTGGCAGTTTGTGTCTCCTAGTTGTGGACATTACTATACAGTGTGTTCGCTGTTCATGTTTTCACGTACAAACTTCTTTTCAACTGCAGGGATTTCAGATAATAGAAAAAGTGTTTTTCAAACTGCTCAAAATGGCAGAATATCTGAGGGCGGAGCTTACTGGTTACTGGCGGAGCTTACTGGTACAGATGTGTTCCCCATGAGTTCAAGGAACATGTGGAAACAAGTGCCATGACTTTTGGCCAAACGAGGCATGAGTTATGCCTGTTCAAAGGTTAAAATTTCTGGAAATTGCTATAGCGCCCCCTTTTGGCCAATTAGAGTAAGACTGGTTTAACTTATGTAACTTAAATAGCACTTGACATTACACAATTATAGTTTCATTGGATAGATATTCCACGGTTCTTAAGCTTACATATATGATTCATGACGACTATTTTTATGTATTTGATGTATTACCATGTTTTTGTTCTTGCTTACTGTAAATCGCTCTGGATTAAGAGCGTCTACTAAATGCCTAAATTGTAATTGTAATGCTGGAACTAAATGAGAAAACAATGGTAAAAGTGCTTGTATATAAAATAAATACAATAAAATATATAAAACAGAAAAGCTAAAAACAAATAATATCAAAACATTTACAGTTAAAGGGTCATACAGTATACGTAAACCATTGGGACAGCCACACTGAGAGCAGATTTGCTTTTAGTTTAGTCACAGTGTATTGGCAAATATTATACAGTATATATATTTATAGGTGAAGTAATGTCCCTTTGACTCCGTGACCGCTAATACACTAAACCTTTGGCCCAGACACGAACCTGCCTTGAACCGTCCATTCCCCCTGCATTGATAAGACTCTTATGAGCAGATTTATGCTAGCGAGGAGCAGTAGAGAGGGCCTATAATCCCTTGCATGTCGCATGCAGGCATGGCGGCTCTAATCAACGGCCAGTGGAAAGTGTGGCGCTCAGTGTGCACGGACGGACCGGAGCTTAAAATAGACACCCAGTGAGGTCAGGTCAGGTCACGTGATCAGAGGGAAGCCCCTTCATTCAGGAATTAGAAGATATTCACTGGCAGGGATGTTAGAGGGGCAGGGGCTGAAATCCCATAAGAGGGCACTTTTGGACAAAAATAGCAGATCTACAAGCTCACAACGTGTCGCGCTGCGACACGTTGAGAGCTTGTAGATCAGCTATTTTCGGGGCGCACTCTTTAGCTAGTGGAGATGCGCTGATGCTGCGTTCAAGTTAAGGAGACTTCGGAGGGGGGAAAAAGCAATTCTCCTGAATGCTGCCTTCATAAATCAATGCAATTATTGAACACCCTTTATGTCTGAGTGTTGGTTTAAAAAAATCCCACTCGTGTGAAGTGATCATCCTTCATCACATTCCGTGCTCAGCCAATCAAATCATCGCAAATGTCATTCCGGCCAATCACTTTTGGCATCTTCACTTTCTGGCCTCACTTTTATCTTCAATATGTACTTTGCTCAGCCAATCAAATCATATCGCTATCGGGTGATCAGCCAATCACAAGCCATTGTTTGTGTTCACAGAAGGGGGGCTAGCGCCCTTTTGTTATTTCCTGAAAAATGTACATTTTGGAGTTAGGTGGTTTTACTAGGCCTACTTTGGATAAGAGCAGAAATTGTAAATGGAACGGAGTAGATGCACTTCATTTAATACATGCATACACACACAGCACCTTAATCCAGAGCGATAAGCAAGAACAAAAAGCATGGCAATACATCACATACATAAAAAGTAGTTGAAACACGTAGTATGAAACATGCGTAAGCTAAGAACGTAACAGTGGAACGTCTCCATAGGAAACCACTGCTGCCCGTCAAATTATTGGTTTAGGAATGCGACAAAAACAAAAGAAAATCCATGAAATCAAGTCTCCCTGGGGTGAGCAATCGATAGGAACAAAAAATCTGTTGGGGGTGAACTATCCCTTTAACACAATATTTGGCACACACGCAAAGTCTCGGGATTCGTGCTCGCAACCGCGTTTGCCATCACGAGATCTCTTGGGTTTGATTAATGCAAATCCAGAATTAACAGTATTTTATTTTTAGCATCCATCGTTAGCCTCCGCCATCCGGTAGCTCCCATGATGTGTAGTCATCGGATATCCAAAATCTCCTCGTGCACGCACTCGATCTAAAGGATTTTAGGGCTCAGATTGAGATAAAGGACCATGTTTATAGCTTAATAAAACATTAATTCGAGGTCCCACTATGAATAATAATAGTCCGGGCGGCAGATCATGGCCGTGAGCGAGCCTGGAGCCCCAATGGAGGGCAGTCACTTCAGCCTGGAGCCCCAATGGAGGGCAGTCACTTCAGCCTGGAGCCCCAATGGAGGGCAGTCACTTCCGGGTCGGCCGGGTGAGGGCTCGTTGTCTTTGTTGATGTTGCCCATTTCACTGGCCTCACGTTACCGCCTCTCGTAGCGGCATGGAATGGGTTAAGAGCGTCTGCAAAATACCTAAATTGTAAATTGTAATTGAGCGGTGCCTTTTATCATGATGATGATGATGATGAGAACGTCATCAGCCAATCAAAGTCATCGATTTCCATGCTCATACGGATGGACGGACGGACGGACAGACAGACAGACAGACAGACAGACAGACAGACAAAATGACTTAGGTCAATATTAGTTTAAGAAGGTGACGATATTCTGGTACTACAGTGACTGACCCGTTGTGTATGAGAGCTCTGAAGTCCTGGCTGGACTTCACGTCTATGAGGAACAATGCCATCATCAAGTAGAAGCAGGAAGTTCCAAAGCAGACTCTGTAGACGGCCGAGTATCCCACCAACATCTCACAGTGTCCTCCTCCTCCTCCTCCTCCTCCTCCTCCTCCATCGTCATGGGCCTGGTCACACACCATGTTGAAGAAAGGCACCTGTAACATGCACACACACTCACTCACTGACTCACGATGGCAAGGCATGCAGTTTGATTTGGATCAGACTATCAGTCTTGATTTCGTCAGCTAAAAGTATGATGAAAATACTTCCGTTGACTACCTTTCTTCACTGACGAAAACTAAACAAACGCTAAATAAAAACTACGCTCTAAAACTAAATGCTCGCTCATACCGTGCTGCAACGCACGGTATGAGCTTGTAGATCGGCTATTTTCAGTCTGCAACCAAGTGTAAACTCAGGGATTAATGCCCGCCAAAAAAATGTTTTGTCGACCTAATAAACTGTAGAAGTAAAACCTTTCAGATGACTAAAATATGAGAAAAAAATCACACCCGTGTGAAGTGAGTGGTGCAACTCCGTGTGGGGGTGGGGCCACCCACAGGAACGCACCCAGGGTGCCAGCCCGATTCCGGCGAGCTGCCCCGCATCAGAAACGGTTGAGAAATGACAGAGTTACTGTGTGGGGGTCCCTCTACTGTACCCTCTACTGTACTGCACTGCTGTACTGTCACTGTACTGACCCACAGGAACGCACCCAGTGTGCCAGC